>NC_057803.1:250409727-250520699 GCF_018294505.1 Triticum aestivum
AAAAAAAAGAAGAGCGAAAAAAAAAATTCAGAGTGTGCTTTTCCCTTGTTTACGTGCCGCGCCGTGATTTTGTTGGTGTTCTAGGCTCGCGTCTCTAGCACAGTCTAGCCTAGGACCAGCACAGTACCGTCGTTGAGCGTTTATTCAACTTTGCATCTCTGAATTGATTATTGCTGACCCTTTTTGCTACCATACTATAAGCCTTCCCAGCTCCACATACATCTACGTCGTGTGTTTGACTCTCCCTGGTAATCGCTCTATCCAAGCTTTGAGAGTTTTTGACTACAACGGTTGCCAATCACCGCCTGCTGCTTGGTAAGAACTGGTAAGAATTTGAGATTTGCTTGACGGATTTGTGACACCCACCACCACCACTTGTTCGTAGTCTGTAGGATCATATTCTTGTGTGTTTCTATTGCTGCTAACCATGCCAGGATCACAAGCCGACGAGATTGACTGGGAGAATTTATCGAACAAGGAGCTTCATGATAAGTTTCAGCAAATGATGACTGAACAGGTGCAAGATGTGCTGAACAATTTTGAAGAGGCCATGGAGAAGATCACTGGCCTTGAGAAGACGTTCGAAACAAAGCTCGATAACAAGTTTAATGAATTGCTCGCGCGTCTTCCACCACCACCAACCGCTGCACCTAACGCACCTCTCCAACAACAACAACAACGACTACCTCCACGTCGCGAAGCAGACCTCCGCCGAGCCAGCCGTGTTCCTCTTGCGTTTGGCCAAACTGTTGGTGCTGCTGTTGATACTTCTGTGGCTCCTGCTGCTGATGCGGAGGAGGATGATTATGTGGGAGATTATGAGGATGAGGTTGATCAAAATAATCACTACGTGCAGCCACCTGTACCACCACCAGCAGGTCGACCTCAGGTATATATTCGTAATGGTAGGCCTGCACCACCACCTCAGGTACGCGATGATGTCCATATTCCTAAACTGAAATTGAATATTCCACCATTTGAGGGTAGATATGTTCCTGATATATATATCTTACTTGGGAGTTAGAAACTGAACAACGATTTACATGTTTACAATATCCTGAGGAGAGACGAGTTGCTGCTGCTGTTTGTGCTTTCACTAGTTTTGCATGCGTATGGTGGTCTGAACATTGTAGATTATATCCTATTCCAACTACTTGGGCTGCTTTGAAAACTGCTATGCGTACGCGTTGGGTTCCACCATATTATCAACGTGAATTGCTTCAAAAATTGCAGCGTTTAAGACAAGGGAAAAATTCTGTAGAAGAATATTATCAGGAATTACAAACTGGCATGATTAGATGTGGTATTGTTGAGGAGAATGAAGCTATGCTTGCACGTTTTCTGGGTGGATTAAATAGAGAGATTCAGACCATTCTAGACTATAAGGAGTATACTAATATCACTCGTTTATTCCATCTTGCTTGTAAAGCTGAACGTGAAGTGCAGGATCGACAAGCATTGGGGCGAACTAACTTTTTTGCAGGCCGACCTTCATCATGGACACCACGTGCATCTTCTACTTCAACTGCACCAGCACCTCCATCCGGTGCCACCTCCAGCCGTGATACAAGAAAACAGGCACAACCACCATTATCTGCCAAGAGCGCACCTGCGGGGCCTGCACAACGTTCTTCTTCTTCCATGGCATCAACAGGGCACACAAGTGATATTATTTGTCGTCGTTGTAAGGGAGGAGGTCATTATGCGAGGGAATGCAAATCTCCGCGTGTGATGATTGCTACCGCGGATGGTGGATATGAGTCCGCTAGTGACTATGATGAGGAGACATTGGCTCTTATTACACGTGAAGAACATGGTGGAGATGATTCTGATCATGAGACGCAATACATGGCTCCTGAAGACGCTGAGAGGTATGAATGTTTAGTTGCTCAACGTGTTTTGAGTGTGCAGGTCACACAAGCTGAGCAAAATCAGAGGCACAATTTGTTGCATACCAAGGGAGTTGTGAAGGAACGTTCTGTGCGCGTCATAATAGACGGAGGGAGCTGCAACAACTTGGCTAGCATGGAGATGGTGGAGAAGCTTTCTCTCACCACAAGACCACATCCACATCCTTACTACATCCAATGGTTCAACAACAGCGGCAAGGTTAAGGTAACACGTACTGTTCGTGTGCATTTTAGTATCTCTACATATGCTGATTATGTTGATTGTGATGTGGTACCTATGCAAGCATGTTCCTTATTACTTGGTAGACCATGGCAATTTGATAAAAATTCTGTACACCATGGTAGAAACAATCACTATACTCTTGTTCATAAGGATAAAAATATTACTTTGCTTCCTATGACTCCTGATTCCATTTTGAAAGATGATATTAATAGAGCTAATAAAGCACAACAGGAGAAGAATAAGAGTGAAAATCAGATTGTGGCAAACAAATTTGAGCAACAAATGAAGCCTAATAATAAACCATCTAGTGTTGCTTCTGAAATTAAATTGAAAAGTGCATGTTTATTTGCCACCAAATCTGATATTGATGAGCTAGATTTCAGCAAATCTGTTTGCTATGCTTTTGTGTGCAAAGAGGCATTATTTTCATTCGAGGACGTGCCTTCCTCTTTGCCTCCTGCTGTCACTAACATTTTGCAGGAGTTCGCTGACGTTTTTCCACAAGACGTGCCACCGGGATTACCGCCTATTCGAGGGATTGAGCATCACATTGACTTAATTCCCGGTGCTTCACTGCCAAACCGTGCACCATACCGTACCAATCCAGAGGAGACGAAGGAGATTATGCGTCAAGTACAAGAGCTTCTCGACAAAGGTTATATACGCGAATCCCTTAGTCCTTGTGCTGTTCCTATTATTCTAGTGCCGAAAAAGGATGGTACATCACGTATGTGTGTTGATTGTAGAGGCATTAATAATATTACTATTCGTTATCGTCATCCTATTCCTAGGCTAGATGATATGCTTGATGAATTGAGTGGCTCTACAATATTCTCCAAAGTTGATTTGCGTAGTGGCTACCATCAAATTCGTATGAAATTGGGAGATGAATGGAAAACAGCATTTAAAACTAAGTTTGGATTATATGAGTGGTTAGTCATGCCTTTTGGGTTAACTAATGCACCTAGTACTTTCATGAGATTAATGAACGAAGTTTTACGTGCTTTTATTGGACGATTTGTGGTAGTTTACTTTGATGACATACTGATTTATAGCAGATCTTTGGAAGAACATTTGGAACATTTACGTGCTGTTTTTATTGCTCTACGTGATGCACGTTTGTTTGGTAACCTTGGGAAGTGCACCTTTTGCACCGCCCGAGTATCTTTTCTTGGCTATGTTGTTACTCCACAGGGAATTGAAGTTGACAAAGCCAAGATTGAAGCTATTGAGAGTTGGCCGCAGCCCAAAACGGTCACACAAGTGAGGAGTTTTCTTGGCCTCGCTGGATTCTATAGGCGTTTTGTGAGAGATTTCAGCACCATTGCTGCACCTCTCAACGAGCTTACAAAGAAGGATGTGCCTTTTGTTTGGGGTACCGCACAGGAAGAAGCCTTCACGGTATTGAAAGATAAGTTGACACATGCTCCTTTACTCCAACTTCCTGATTTTAATAAGACTTTTGAGCTTGAATGTGATGCTAGTGGAATTGGATTAGGAGGTGTGTTATTACAAGATGGCAAACCTATTGCATACTTTTCTAAAAAATTGAGTGGGCCTAGTCTGAATTATTCTACTTATGATAAAGAATTATATGCTCTTGTTCGGACTTTAGAAACATGGCAACATTATTTATGGCCCAAAGAATTTGTTATACATTCTGATCATGAATCTTTGAAACATATTAAAAGTCAAGCTAAACTGAATCGTAGACATGCTAAATGGGTTGAATTCATTGAGACTTTCCCTTATGTCATTAAACACAAGAAGGGAAAAGAAAATGTTATTGCTGATGCATTGTCTCGTCGCTATACTATGCTTTCACAACTTGACTTCAAAATATTTGGTTTGGAGACCATCAAAGATCAATATGTGCATGATGCTGATTTTAAAGATGTAATGCAGAATTGCAAAGAAGGAAGAATGTGGAACAAGTTTGTCGTTAATGATGGATTTGTGTTTCGTGCTAACAAGCTATGCATTCCAGCTAGCTCCGTTCGTCTTTTGTTGTTGCAGGAGGCGCATGGAGGAGGATTAATGGGACACTTTGTGATGAGGACATCAATACAATTGTTACACCCACAGCCCCTGCTGCTATACATACTGGACCAATTACTAGAGCTCGTGCACGCCAACTAAATTACCAGGTACTTTCGTTTCTTGGTAATGATTCTAATGTTCATGAGAATATGATGCTGCCTAAATTGGATACATTTGTTTTGCTTACAAATGAAGGGCCTAGCTTGGAGAAGGATGAACATTGGAGCAAGAACAAGCATGGAGATGATGGCATGCGCAAGGGGAACAATAACGGAGTTACAAGTGATGATTTCAGGACTTTGAAGCCACCATAATGGGTGCATGAAGCTTTGGACGAAATATACAAGATGCCACTTCATAAATTTCGTCCCAAGGCTATTTTAGGTGCTGCGTCACCTTATTATTGGGCCAGGCCCATGTAATTTCGAAATACATAAGTATAGGCTATTTTTAGAGTCCGTATGTGTGGGGAAACAAGAGATAGGGTTGATTTCGGATCCCTCCACCAAGGGCCACGAAATTCCCCCCCCTCTTCCTCCATATATACAGCCCTTAGGGCATCGTTTAGACTTTGGGGTTTTGTTTAGATTAAAAGTTCGCCATAGCTGCAACTTCGCGTACTTCGTTTGTGTTCAACGACCAGACAAAGGCGTCACAGAACCCCACCTTGATCAATAAAGCTTTCATCTTATATTCGCAATATCCAGATTGCAATCTTAGTTTCTTGCTTGTTCTTCGTTTGCTCGCAGGAAACAGACCCTCGTGGTCAGGTTGATCGTGCTCCGGCGTGGTCAATAACCTCTCGGAGTTGGTTTAGCGATTGCTAAGGCGCGACGTCCTCGCACGTTCGTAGTCGGATCGTCAAAGTCGACTTCCACCAAAGCGATATCCATCATCTCATCGAAAGATCGGGACCCTCGCCTCTATCATCCGTCTTCTTCACGCCAAAGTGTCCCATTAATCCTCCTCCATGCGCCTCCTGCAACAACAAAAGACGAACGGAGCTAGCTGGAATGCATAGCTTGTTAGCACGAAACACAAATCCATCGTTAACGACAAACTTGTTCCACATTCTTCCTTCTTTACAATTCTGCATTACATCTTTAAAATCAGCATCATGCACATATTGATCTTTGATGGTCTCCAAACCAAATATTTTGAAGTCAAGTTGTGAAAGCATAGTATAGCGACGAGACAATGCATCAGCAATAACATTTTCTTTTCCCTTCTTGTGTTTAATGACATAAGGGAAAGTCTCAATGAATTCAACCCATTTAGCATGTCTACGATTCAGTTTAGCTTGACTTTTAATATGTTTCAAAGATTCATGATCAGAATGTATAACAAATTCTTTGGGCCATAAATAATGTTGCCATGTTCTAAAGTCCGAACAAGAGCATATAATTCTTTATCATAAGTAGAATAATTCAGACTAGGCCCACTCAATTTTTCAGAAAAGTATGCAACAGGTTTGCCATCTTGTAATAACACACCTCCTAATCCAATTCCACTAGCATCACATTCAAGCTCAAAAGTCTTATTAAAATCAGGAAGTTGGAGTAAAGGAGCATGTGTCAACTTATCTTTCAATACCGTGAAGGCTTCTTCCTGTGCGGTACCCCAAACAAAAGGCACATCCTTCTTTGTAAGCTCGTTGAGAGGTGCAGCAATGGTGCTGAAATCTCTCACAAAACGCCTATAGAATCCAGCGAGGCCAAGAAAACTCCTCACTTGTGTGACCGTTTTGGGCTGCGGCCAACTCTCAATAGCTTCAATCTTGGCTTTGTCAACTTCAATTCCCTGTGGAGTAACAACATAGCCAAGAAAAGATACTCGGGCGGTGCAAAAGGTGCACTTCCCAAGGTTACCAAACAAACGTGCATCACGTAGAGCAATAAAAACAGCACGTAAATGTTCCAAATGTTCTTCCAAAGAGCTGCTATAAATCAATATGTCATCAAAGTAAACTACCACAAATCGTCCAATGAAAGCACGTAAAACTTCGTTCATTAATCTCATGAAAGTACTAGGTGCATTAGTTAACCCAAAAGGCATGACTAACCACTCATATAATCCAAACTTAGTTTTAAATGCTGTTTTCCATTCATCTCCCAATTTCATACGAATTTGATGGTAGCCACTACGCAAATCAACTTTGGAGAATATTGTAGAGCCACTCAATTCATCAAGCATATCATCTAGCCTAGGAATAGGATGACGAAACGAATAGTAATATTATTAATGCCTCTACAATCAACACACATACGTGATGTACCATCCTTTTTCGGCACTAGAATAATAGGAACAGCACAAGGACTAAGGGATTCGCGTATATAACCTTTGTCGAGAAGCTCTTGTACTTGACGCATAATCTCCTTCGTCTCCTCTGGATTGGTACGGTATGGTGCACGGTTTGGCAGTGAAGCACCGGGAATTAAGTCAATCTGATGCTCAATCCCTCGAATAGGCGGTAATCCCGGTGGCACGTCTTGTGGAAAAACGTCAGTGAACTCCTGCAAAATGTTAGTGACAGCAGGAGGCAAAGAGGAAGGCACGTCCTCGAATGAAAATAATGCCTCTTTGCACACAAAAGCATAGCAAACAGATTTGCTAAAATCTAGATCATCAATATCAGATTTGGTGGCAAGTAAACATGCACTTTTCAATTTAATTTCAGAAGCAACACTAGATGGTTTATTATTAGGCTTCATTTGTTGCTCAAATTCTTTTGCCACAATCTGATTTTCACTCTTATTCTTCTCCTGTTGTGCTTTATTAGCTCTATTAATATCATCTTTCAAAATGGAATCAGGAGTCATAGGAAGCAAAGTAATATTTTTATCCTTATGAACAAGAGTATAGTGATTGTTTCTACCATGGTGTACAGAATTTTTATCAAATTGCCATGGTCTACCAAGTAATAAGGAACATGCTTGCATAGGTACCACATGACAATCAACATAATCAGCATATGTAGAGATACTAAAATGCACACGAACAGTACGTGTTACCTTAACCTTGCCGCTGTTGTTGAACCATTGGATGTAGTAAGGATGTGGATGTGGTCTTGTGGTGAGAGAAAGCTTCTCCACCATCTCCATGCTAGCCAAGTTGTTGCAGCTCCCTCCGTCTATTATGACGCGCACAGAACGTTCCTTCACAACTCCCTTGGTATGGAACAAATTGTGCCTCTGATTTTGCTCAGCTTGTGTGACCTGCACACTCAAAACACGTTGAGCAACTAAACATTCATACCTGTCAGCGTCTTCAGGAGCCATGTATTGCGTCTCATGATCAGAATCATCTCCACCATGTTCTTCACGTGTAATAAGAGCCAACGTCTCCTCATCATAGTCACTAGCAGACTCATATCCACCATCCGCGGTAGCAATCATCACACGCGGAGATTTGCATTCTCTCGCATAATGACCTCCTCCCTTACAACGACGACAAATAATATCACTTGTGTGCCCTGTTGATGCCATGGAAGAAGAAGAACGCTGTGCAGGCCCCGCAGGTGCGCTCTTGGCAGATAATGGTGGTTGTGCCTGTTTTCTTGTATCACGGCTGGAGGTGGCACCGGATGGAGGTGCTGGTGCAGTTGAAGTAGAAGATGCACGTGGTGTCCATGATGAAGGTCGGCCTGCAGAAAAGTTAGTTCGCCCCAATGCTTGTCGATCCTGCACTTCACGTTCAGCTTTACAAGCAAGATGGAATAAACGAGTGATATTAGTATACTCCTTATAGTCTAAAATGGTCTGAATCTCTCTATTTAATCCACCCAGAAAATGTGCAAGCATAGCTTCATTCTCCTCAACAATACCACATCTAATCATGCCAGTTTGTAATTCCTGATAATATTCTTCTACAGAATTTTTCCCTTGTCTTAAACGCTGCAATTTTTGAAGCAATTTGATGAGGACATCAATACAATTGTTACACCCACAGCCCCTGCTGCTATACATACTGGACCAATTACTAGAGCTCGTGCACGCCAACTAAATTACCAGGTACTTTCGTTTCTTGGTAATGATTCTAATATTCATGAGAATATGATGCTGCCTAAATTGGATACATTTGTTTTGCTTACAAATGAAGGGCCTAGCTTGGAGAAGGATGAACATTGGAGCAAGAACAAGCATGGAGATGATGGCATGCGCAAGGGGAACAAGAACGGAGTTACAAGTGATGATTTCAGGACTTTGAAGCCACCATAATGGGTGCATGAAGCCTTGGACGAAATATACAAGATGCCACTTCATAAATTTCGTCCCGAGGCTATTTTAGGTGCTGCGTCACCTTATTATTGGGCCAGGCCCATGTAATTTCGAAATACATAAGTATAGGCTATTTTTAGAGTCCGTATGTGTGGGGAAACAAGAGATAAGGGTTGATTTCGGACCCCTCCACCAAGGGCCACGAAATTCCCCCCTCTTCCTCCATATATACAGCCCTTAGGGCATCGTTTAGACTTTGGGTTTTGTTTAGATTAAAAGTTCGCCATAGCTGCAACTTCGCGTACTTCGTTTGTGTTCAACGACTAGACAAAGGCGTCACAGAACCCCACCTTGATCAATAAAGCTTTCATCTTATATTCGCAATATCCAGATTGCAATCTTAGTTTCTTGCTTGTTCTTCGTTTGCTCGCAGGAAACAGACCCTCGTGGTCAGGTTGATCGTGCTCCGGCGTGGTCAATAACCTCTCGGAGTTGGTTTAGCGATTGCTAAGGCGCGACGTCCTCGCACGTTCGTAGTCGGATCGTCAAAGTCGACTTCCACCAAAGCGAAATCCACCATCTCATCGAAAGACGGGACACCTTTGCCTCTATCAGCAGATCCCCATGGAGACTGGCGATGGGGGCCATGTCCTATTTGGCCCCCAGCTGAATACGGTCCCGGAGACCTATACGGCTTCGGAATCCGGCAAGCAGCCTCCTTCATCAGAAGGAGGTGTGCCCATTCCGCCGGTGACCTCTGTCCAACCAGAGGCCACCTGATACTCTACTGGAAGCGCCGCGAAGCGCTTCCATCGTTGAGGAACACCGTACCCTTATGGGTGCAGTGATTGAGAAGATTCAGTCTGCGAAAAGTGGACTGACCGAAGCCCGCCCGAGCCTTCTAACAGGCTTTGAGGTAAGCGCTGCATTTATGTGAAAAGAAAGTTATAGTATATATAGTAGCCCCTGAGACTCTGTCCGGTGTTCAGAAAGAAATGCCGAACAAAGGATCAAATAGTTGGTCGCAGGAGACTAATTATATATGTCTTTATGAATAAGCAGGCATCGCTGCTAGCCGGGACGTCTCATGCTACCGAAGTCTCGGGACTAAAGCAGAGGCTGGAGCAGACCGAGGAAGAGCTCGGTCATGCAAAAAGGCAGCTTGCAGACAAGCAGGGTATGTAACGACCTATTCAAATATATCAAGATATGAATTGCTTGTGTTGATCGTGTGATAATTTGTAGGGGCGGCGTCCGAGGTGGAAACCCTCAAGGCAGCGCAGACCGAAGCCTAGAAGAGAGCGGCAAACGAGCAAGCCTCCCGCAAAAAGCATGAGGCAAGGGTCGGCGAGGTCCACCAGGAGCTACAGGACGCCGTGAAGAAGTGTGAGGCCTTGGAGCACAAGAATGTGGACCAAGAGTCCAAACTTGCCCAGGCTCGTCGAAGTGCACAAGAGGCCCGGGTGTCCAGGAAATCCTTGAGGCCAAGAAAATTATGGCGGGTAAGGCTTTTATTATGCAAAGCAAGTATGTGAAGAAGAGATATCTCATGCTAACCCGGATTTGGAGTTCTCCAGGGGCGTGCTACCTCTTGAGCACTTGCGTTGGTTTTCCCTTGAAGAGGAAAGGGTGATGTGGAAAAGTAGCATAAGTATTTCCCTCAGTTTTTGAGACCCAAGGTATCAATCCAGTAGGAGGCCACACACGAGTCCCTCGCACCTACACAAACAAATAAATCCTCGCAACCAACGCGATAAGGGGTTGTCAATCCCTACACGGTCACTTACGAGAGTGAGATCTGATAGATATGATAAGATAATATTTTTGGTATTTCTATGATAAAGATGCAAAGTAAAATAAAATGCAATAAAAATAACTAAGTATTGGAAGATCAATATGATAGAAGATAGACCCGGGGGCCATAGGTTTCACTAGTGGCTTCTCTCGAGAGCATAAGTATTCACGGTGGGTAAACGAATTACTGTTGAGAAATTGACAGAATTGAGCATAGTTATGAGAATATGTAGGTATGATCATGTATATAGGCATCACGTCCGAGACAAGTAGACCGACTCCTAACTGCATCTACTACTATTACTCCACACATCGACCGCTATCTAGCATGCATCTAGAGTATTAAGTTCAAGAGAACAGAGTAACGCTTTAAGCTAGATGACATGATGTAGAGGGATAAACTCATGCAATATGATGAAAACCCCATCTTGTTATCCTCGATGGCAACAATACAATACGTGTCTTGCTGCCCCTACTGTCACTGGAAAAGGACACCGCAAGATTGAACCCAAAGCTAAGCACTTCTCCCATTGCAGGAAAGATCAATCTAGTAGGCCAAACCAAACTGATAATTCGAAGAGACTTGCAAAGATAACCAATCATACATAAAAGAATTCAGAGAAGATTCAAATATTGTTCATAGATAAACTTGATTATAAAACCACAATTCATCAGTCTCAACAAACACACCGCAAAAGAAGATTACATCAAATAGATATCCACAAGAGAGGGGGAGAACTTTGTATTGAGATCCAAAAAGAGAGAAGAAGCCATCTAGCTAATAACTATGGACCCGTAGGTCTAAGGTAAACTACTCACACTTCATCGGAAGGGCTATGGTGTTGATGTAGAAGCCCTCCGTGATCGATGCCCCCTCCGACGGAGCTCCGGAATAGGCCCCAAGATGTGATCTCGTGGATACAGAAAGTTATGGTGGTGGAATTAGGGTTTTGGCTCCGTATCTGGTAGTTTGGGGGTACGCAGGTATATATAGGAGGAAGAAGTACGTTGGTGGAGCAACAGGGGGCCCACGAGGGTGGAGGGCACTCCTATGGGGGGTAGGTGCGCCCCTACCTCATGGCCTCCTGGTTGATTTCTTGACGTAGGGTCCAAGTCCTCTGGACCATGTTCGTTTCGAAAATCATGTTCCCGAAGGTTTCATTCCGTTTGGACTCCGTTTGATATTCTTTTTCTGCGAAACCCTAAAATAGGCAAAAAAACAACAATTCTGAGTTGGGCCTCCGGTTAATAGACCAAAAATAGTATAGAAGTGTATAATAAAGCCCAATAATGTCCAAAACAGAATATAATATAGCATGGAACAATCAAAAATTATATATACGTTGGAGACGTATCAAGCATCCCCAAGCTTAATTCCTGCTCGTCCTCGAGTTGGTAAATGATAAAAACAGAATTTTTGATGTGGAATGCTACTTGGCATAATTTCAATGTAATTTTCTTAATTGTGGTATGAATATTCAGATCCGAAAGATTCAAGACAAAAGTTTAATATTGACATAGAAATAATAATACTTCAAGCATACTAACTAAGCAATTATGTCTCTTCAAAATAACAGGGCCAAAGAAAGTTATCCCTACAAAATCATATAGTCTGGCTATGCTCCATCCTCACCACACAAAGTATTCAAATCATGCACAACCCCGATGACAAGCCAAGCAATTGTTTCATACTTTTAATGTTCTCAAATTTTTTCAATCTTCACGCAATACATGAGCGTGAGCCATTGACATAGCACTATGTGACAAAAAAGGGGGAAGATAGTCTCACATCAACTAGGCGTATCAACGGGCTATGGAGATGCCCATCAATAGATCAATGTGAGTGACTAGGGATTGCCATGCAACGGATGCACTAGAGCTATAAGTATCTGAAATATCAACAAAAAGAAACTAAGTGTGTGTGCATCACTCTTGCTTGCTTTCGAAGACCTATGGCATTTTGAGGAAGCCCATCGTTGGAATATACAAGCCAAGTTCTATAATGAAAAATTCCCTCTATTATATGTAAGTGATAACATAGGAGACTCTCTATCATGAAGATCATGGTGCTACTTTGAAGCACAAGTGTGGAAAAAGGATAGTAGTATTGCCCCTTTTTATTTTTATTTTTATTTTTCCTTTTTTTGGGCCTTCTTTTCTTTCTTTGGCCTTTTTTGGGACAATACTCTATGAATGATGATCATCACACTTCTATTTATTTACAACTCAATGATTACAACTCGATACTAGAACAAAGTATGACCTCCGGAGGTGTACTGGGATAGCAATGATGCATGAGTGACTTATATGAAAGAATTATGAACGGTGGCTTTGGCACAACTAAAATGTCAACTACATGATCATGCAAAGCAATATGACAATGATGGAGCGTGTCATAGTAAACGGAACGGTGGAAAGTTGCATGGCAATATATCTCGGAATGGCTATGGAAATGCCATGATAGGTTGGTATGGTGGTTATTTTGAGGAAGGTATATGGTGGGTGTATGATACCGGCAAAAGGTGTGCGGTATTACAGAGGCTAGCAATGGTGGAAGGGTGAGAGTGCGTATAATCCATGGACTCAACATTAGTCATAAAGAACTCACATACTTATTGCAAAAAACTATTAGTTATCGAAGCAAAGTACTACGCGCATGCTCCTAGGGGGGATAGATTGGTAGGAAAAGACCATCGCTCATCCCCGACCGCCACTCATAAGGAGGACAATCAATAAATATGTCATGCTCCGACTTCTTAACATAATGGTTCACCATACGTGCATGCTACCACTACTAGGGAAAACCTTATACACAGAACTTTTGCAGTAACGCGGGTCAAAAAAGCACGCTGGTGCTAAGTAGCAGTAGCGGGCCTGTGCAAACCGCGCTGCAGATAAAGTTTTAGCAGTAGCAAATCTTGTTCTAAAGACGTTACTACTAAAATTCCCACGGCTTAGCCGATAGGCTACACATAGTAGTACAGACCTATATCGAACCGCGCTACCGCTACTTTGTTTGTAGCAGCGCGTTTTAATCTAAACTCGCTACTGCTAAAGGATACAAAATTAAATGGAAAGCAAATAGAAAGGTAATTTAAAATGAAAGAAATAGAATAAGGTGAAAGGGAAAAAAATGCGAAAAGAGAAAGGAGTAGCAGTAGCATGTATCCCAGAACGCGTTGTAGCTAACATAGCAGTAGCGCGCTTGCTGGAACGCGCTACTGCTACTTCTGACTTAACCACGGGGTTCGTCCTTTCCCATGGCCACTTCCTTCAAATCCAGCTCTACACTCTCGCCGCCGCTGTCGCCCGTCGGCCGCCGCGAGCTCTCCGCACACCCTATACGCCGCCCCCGCCCCCGACCTCAACGCCGCCCCGGACGCCGCCACCGACCCCGACCTCGACGCCGCCATCCACCACGTGCCCGAGCCCCGACCCTGACCTCGACGCCGCCTGCCCCTCCCTCGTCGCAGGCACCTGAGGTGAGCACGCCTGCTCCTCCCTCTCCCATACCTCTGCCTAGGGTTTCTTTATATTTTAGTTACATCAAATTAGTTAGGGTTCATGTAAGGTGGAAACAAATCGGATGCGGATGCGGCTCAAATGAGTTAGGGTTCATGTAAGGGTGGAAACGAATCAAATTTCTAAGATGAATCATAAAATGAGTAAAATTTGACCACTTATTTCACTTTATAGTTGGATAATTGGAATATCCGCTACCACTTTCCACCCCTAGCTTCATCAAATTAGATGGTAATTAGGGCAGTAGTTCCTAGGTACTAATTAGTTAGTAAGAACTTGGTACTAATTAGGTACTAGTTTATTTTTATTTACAGTAAGTTTATTTTTATTTATAGTAAGTTTATTTTTAATAAGAACTAGTTGAATTAATAGAACTAGTTAGTAAGAACTTATTGCTATTTTTTTTAGTTAAAGCAATTTTTCCCGCATCGACATGGATGATGCCTATCTCGCATCCTCGTCGTCGAGTCGGCAGAGGACGACACCTGCTTGACCAGATGGGCCATGTCCGGGACTGGGCTCCGCTGGGGTGGTACTGGGAGGCGCTACCTACCGGGGGGGCGCAGGTTGGTGAGGAGCCAGCCTGACGTTGACCTGAACCTTCTTTGGTGGTGGTCGCGTGGGCTAGTGACGGTCCAGAGGCTCGAGGACCCCGCGGAGGTGGTGCATCACCGTGTTAGTGAGGAGGACGCGCACGTCCGTCGCTACTTGTTTGCGTTGGAGCACAGGTTCTCCAATACCTGGCAGCTTCTCCAGGGATCTCACTGGAGCTATGATCCCGTGATGGTTCCTTCTCTGTGGGTGTCCACCGCCCGCGCCGATACCCGTCGTGTGCTAGGGTTTTAGTTGTATTAGTGATGTTATATGTATGACACTATTCGGAATGTATTAGTGATAATATTCGACGATGTACGAACGCATGAGATGATTTACTTTTGCTTATTGAATGCATGCTAATTTGAGTCCTATAAGATATTTTGAAATGTATATCTTGTGTTGCTCAAATAGGATATGTGCTTGCCCCAAGTGGCCAGTCATGTTTGCAGGTTACACCTCCGAGTGGCCTATGTTTTGCCAGAGTGTTGATTCATTTCCGTTCCGACAAATTTCAGGCGCTCGATATGTCCTAATTTAGCAAAGGTCATGCCGGATTTTTCCGTGAATTTTGGCATGACTTGTGCCATAATATGTAGGAAATATCGAGTGCCCCGAATTTGCGTGTTGAGTATCCTGGTAGTTGTCTTCGATCGATTTCCAATTAATGTTTTAACTATGAACATAGGAAATGTCTGACGACGAAAAGAATTTCGGTATTTGCAAATACTGCGAAGACGAGCGCGGCCTGTGCGACGAAATCTTCCCAGATGATGATAGGCGCTTCAGCATCAAGCTGGATGAGAACTTCGAAGTGGATACAGTAAGTCACAATGACAAGTCTTTTTTCGTAATTAAGCATGACATTTGCTTCAACTTATAATTTAAACATGACATTAAGCATGAAAAGTCATTTTTTACTATTCTACTAGCGTATCCCCTGCCATGCAAGAGGTTTTGTATTGGATAAGATAGGTTTCAGTCGTACTATGGAGGAAAAGAGAGTTTACTTAAAGACCGAGCATGGTTATATTTTCCATGCAAAATTATGCAATTCAGATGACTACACCTATTTTGGATGCAAAACATGGCGAGCATTATGCAAGACTTATGCATTTGAGCCTGATATGGTTATCACCTTTGATATTCGTCCGGAAGATGATATTGAAGGTAATACCGACATCTGGGTTGATGTGCAAACGCCTCCAGTTATACCATTATGTAAGTTTCTCAACCATATTTATGTCTTTGATATTGTTTATTGAAAAATAGTTGACAACTAATTTGTATTGTCAGCTTACTTCAGTGCAAGCAAACATGTCCAGTGCTTGGTAGACAGGACCTACTACTGTCCCGGGGCTGAACTAAACTGCGAGGAGCTAAGTCATTATGTTTCATGGCTTGAGGATCTTGATACTGTCAAGACAAATTTTCTTCCTGTACTTAGAAATGTTAGTACTGAAAACGTGTGACCAATAGTGTTTCTAATGAACTACAGTCACATCTATTTAGGAAGGATGGTAAGATTTTTACTATTTGTCCTGAGTGCATCTTTGCCATACATTATTTTTAAAGCTAAACTTCATTGCTATGTATGTTACCATACGATGTTCTTCAACAGGGACTCCCGATGAATGTTGTGCCTTATGGGATCGAGACTAAAGGTACCATGAGTATTATTAGCTTACGGCCAAGATATCCTACAGATTACTTTAGTGCATTCAAGATTAGCGACGGATGCTTAATAGTGCAAGACTGGACCAAATGTGTGATGGAGAAGCGCAGAGAAGTACTAGGGGGCAACAAACAGATGCGCTACCCACGATTAGGAAAAAGGTTCATCTGCATGCTCCAACTTGATCAAGGAGGAGAGCTACACATGTTTTATGTTATTAACCTAAGAGAGAGCAATAGGAGTGATTAGCTAGCTAGAAATGAGTTTGAGGATGATGATGTGCTACACTATTACTATGATGATAAAATAGCTAGTGTTGGTGGTAATGACTATGATGATTATTATTAGCTAGTGTTAGTGGTGATTAAATAAATACTGTTGGTGGTAATGACTATGATGATGATTAAATAGCTTGTGCTGGCGGATTAGATTCAAGTGGAGGCAACATGTGGTGCACATCGAAAGTACTACTAGTCCAAACTAGATCAAGTTTGGATTAGTATTATACTTTTGACATGCACCACATATTGCCTCCACTTGAACCTAATCCACCTTCATTTGACACACTGTTATGGACATAATGATGTAAACCTCATAACTGGTATTGTACCAATATTTGTATGATGGCGCATAAATACACTAAAAATAAAAAATAAAAAAAGAATACTAGTAGCGATGGAGAGAAAACACGCTGCCAGTAGTTACATTAGCAATAGCGTGGGAGTGAACAAACGCTGCAGCTATTTGTCCTAGCAGTAGCGCGTGCAGGCACGCGTTATTGCTAAGCAATAGCTGTAGCGCCTTATTATTAGCGCGCCTACCCGCGCTACTAGTGAGCACAAAACCAACGCTACTGCTAGGGTTTTCCCTAGTAGTGTACGGGAATCACAAACTTCAACACAAGCATTTCTCAAATTCACAACTACTCAACTAGCACGACTCTAATATCACCATCTCCATATCTCAAAACAATTATCAAGTTTCAAACTTCTCATAGTATTGAACACACTCATAAGAAAATTTTATTTTGTAATCTTGAATGCCTCAAATAATTAAAGCAAATTAGCATGCTGTTTTGTAGGACTCTCAAAATAATCTAAGTGAAGCATGAGAGAACAATGGTTTCTATAAAACAAATCTACCACCGTGCTCTAAAAGATATAAGTGAAGCACTAGAGCAAAAACTATATAACTCAAAAGATATAAGTGAAGCACATAGAGTATTCTAATTATTTCCGAAGCATGTGTTTCTCTCTCAAAAAGGTGTGTGCAGCAAGCATGATTATGGAAAGCTAACAAATAAAGACTCAAATAATACAAGACTCTCCATGAAAAACACATATCATGTGGTAAATAAAAATATAGCTCCAAGTAAAGTTACCGATAGAAGTAGACGAAAGAGGGGATGCCTTCCGGGGCATACCCAAGCTTTGGTTTTTGGGTGTCCTTAGATAATCTTGGGGGTGCCATGGGCATCACCAATCTTAGGCTCTTGCCACTCCTTGTTCCATAATCCATCAAATCTTTACCCAAAACTTGAAAACTTCACAACACAAAACTTAAAGTAGGAAATCTCGTGAGCTCCGTTTGCGAAAGAAAACAAAACACCACTTCAAGGTACTATAATGAACTCATTATTTATTTATATTGGTGTTAAACCTACTGTATTCCAACTTATCTATGGTTTATAAACTATTTTACTAGCCATAGATTCATCAAAATAAGCAAACAACACACGAAAAACAGAATCTGTCAAAAACAGAACAGTCTGTAGTAATCTGGAGCTAACGCAAGATCTGGAACCCCAAAAATTATAAAATAATTTTCTGGACGTGAGGAATTTATCTATTAATCATCTTCAAAAAGAATTAACTAAATAGCACTTTCCAAATAAAAATTTCAGCAGTTCTCGTGAGCGCTAAAGTTTCTGTTTTTTACAGCAAGATTGACAAGACTTTCCCCAAGTCTTCCCAACGGTTCTACTTGGCACAAACACTAAATAAACACAAAAAACACAACCAAAACATAGGCTAGATATATTATTTATTATTACTAAACAGGAGCAAAAAGCAGGGAATAAAAATAAAATTGGGTTGCCTCCCAACAAGCGCTATCGTTTAACGCCCCTAGCTAGGCATAAAAGGCAATGATAGATCTAGGTGTTGCCATCTTTAGTTGGTAGTTCTTTAACGAGACATCTATCACCTTTAGGAGTTTCTTCCCTTTTATCAATAATCAAACTTCTAGGCACAATATCGAAAAAATTATTATTAGCAAATTGTTCCTTAATGATGGCAAAAAGATTAGGATGAATACTTATAGATTTGAGATCCGCAGTTTCCTTGCTAGAGGATTCACCCTTACTTTTAGGAACATACATAAGCTTGGCAATTTTAGTTGCAGGACATGGAGTATTCTTTACAAAAGAAAAGGTGGTTCCCAAGTTGGTAATAATACCCTCAAGTTTATCGATTCTAGTGGAATCATGATTTATTCTTTCATTAACTATAGGTTCCTTCTCTTTAATATTTTTCAAAGTTACTCCTACTTTAGATCCATATTGGGTAATTTGGTTGTGGATCTTTTTATCGAAAGTTTCAATTAACTCAACGGTAGCAACATTATTTTCAATAATTTCAAGTTTTTGCATTACATGCTCCAAAGTTAACATAGTTCCATTAATCATAAGAGGGGGTGAGCCAAATAAACCTATCATAGCATTATAAGAATCAAAAGTAAGGCTACCCAAGAAATTCCCTCCAGTAATGGTATCAAGGAGTAGTGCCTACATAAAAACTGCGGAGAAGAATAGAAGTGGATTGCTTCCTGGTAGATCTATTTTGAGCATTGCAAATCCTATACCGAGCGTGTTTTAAATTTTCTCCTTCCCTTTGTTTAAAATTAAGAACTTCATTCTCGGGAGATAACGGAGAAGATAAAGGACTAGCCATAACGACAAGCAAGCAATTTAACACACAAGCAAAAAAGAAACGGGCAAACAGAGGCAAATAGAGAAAGAGAGGGAGGATAGAGAGAGAGGGCGAATAAAACGTCAAGGGTGAAGTGTGTGAGAGGAAAACGAGAGGCAAATGGAAATTAATGTAATGCGGAAGATAAGGTTGTGATGGGTACTTGGTATGTTGACTTTTGCGTAGACCTCCCGGCAACGGCGCCAGAAATCCTTCTTGCCACCTCTTGAGCACTTGCGTTGGTTTTCCCTTGAAGAGGAAAGGGTGGTGCAACAAAGTAGCGTAAGTATTTCCCTCAGTTTTTGAGAACCAAGGTATCAATCCAGTAGGAGGCCACGCACGAGTTACTCGCACCTACACAAACAAATAAATCCTCACAACCAACACGATAAGGGGTTGTAAATCCCTACACTGTCACTTACGAGAGTGAGATCTGATAGATATGATAAGATAATATTTTTGGTATTTTTATGATAAAGATGCAAAGTAAAATAAAAGGCAATAAAAATAACTAAGTATTGGAAGATTAATATGATAGAAGAGAGACCCGGGGGCCATAGGTTCCACTAGTGGCTTATCTTGAGTGCATAAGTATTCACGGTGGGTAAACAAATTACAGTTGAGCAATTGACAGAATTGAGCATAGTTATGAGAATATCTAGGTATGATCATGTATATAGGCATCACGTCCGAGACAAGTAGACCGACTCCTGCCTACATCTACTACTATTACTCCACACATCGACCGCTATCCAGCATGCATCTAGAGTATTAAGTTCAAGAGAACAGAGTAACGCTTTAAGCAAGACGACATGATGTAGAGGGTATACTCATGCAATATGATGAAAACCCCATCTTGTTATCCTCGATGGCAACAATACAATACGTGCCTTGTTGCCCCTACTGTCACTGGGAAAGGACACCGCAAGATTTAACCCAAAGCTAAGCACTTCTCCCAGTGCAAGAAAGATCAATCTAGTAGGCCAAACCAAACTGATAATTCGAAGAGACTTGCAAAGATAACCAATCATACATAATAGAATTCAGAGAAGATTCAAATATTGTTCATAGATAAACTTGATCATAAACCCACAATTCATCGATCTCAACAAACACACCACAAAAAAAGATTACATCGAATAGATCTCCACAAGAGAGGGGGAGAACTTTGTATTGAGATCCAAAAAGAGAGAAGAAGCCATCAGATAATAACTATGGACCCATAGGTCTGGGATAAACTACTCACACTTCATCGGAAGGGCTATGGTGTTGATGTAGAAGCCCTCCGTGATCGATGCCCCCTCCGGCGGAGCTCCGGAATAGGCCCCAAGATGGGATCTCGTGGATACAGAAAGTTACGGTGGTGGAGTTAGGGTTTTGGCTCTATATCTGGTAGTTTGGGGGTACATAGGTATATGTAGGAGGAAGGAGTACGTCGGTGGAGCAACAGGGGCCCACGAGGGTGGAGGGTGGGTCTAGGGGGTAGGCGCGCCCCCTACCTCGTGGCCTCCTGGTTAATGTCTTGACGTAGGGTCCAAGTCCTCTCGATCATGTTCGTTCCGAAAATCACGTTCCCGAAGGTTTCATTCCGTTTGGACTCCGTTTGATATTCTTTTTTGAGAAACCCTAAAATAGGCAAAAAAACAGCAATTCTGGGCTGGGTCTCCGGTTAATAGGTTAGTCCCAAAAATAATATAAAAGTATATAATAAAGCCCAATAATGTCCAAAACAGAATATAATATAGCATGGAACAATAAAAAATTATAGATACGTTGGAGATGTATCAGGACGTTTGCGGATCTGCCGCACAGTGTTCTTGATGCTATGGCATTCTTCCGCGCCGAAGAAGGGAGCTCAACGGAGAAGCTGCTCTGGTTGCAATATCTTGCGCCAGAACATCCGGTGGCTTTTAGCGACCAGCTGAAGCAGCTCGTCGAGCTGCATAGGCTGGCCGAACTGGCCATGAAGGATTTAATAATCTGGCTGTGGCCTGCAGAAGCTATACCTGGCAGCTACTTCGGCCTCGTGAAGCGGCTGGTGAATGCTTGCCCTTGGCTTGACGCCATCAAGTGGTTGGTCTACATAGAAGGTGCGCGGATGGCCTTCGCCCCTGTTAAGATACAATGGGCAAAGATGGACGCCATCAAGCTCGTGACTGAAGGACCACCCGCGGGCAAGGAGCACCGCATGCCCGAGCGGTATTTTGAAGATGTTCTAAAGGGATCCCGCATTGTGGCGGAGCAATGTGCTAAGGACATTATTTTTGAATGAATACATTCATGTAATCCCGTCCTGTATAGTGAAAACAAGGCTTGATATGCAATATAATGCTTTGTTGTTTGTTTATTTAAAGTTTTGCCTCCTGTGCGGCCATTTCATCAAGTCTGAGAGTTGGCCAGTCGTCGACTTCAGCACCCACGTAGGTAGTACGGGGGTGTTCGAGATGAATCTAAACACTCTCTATCCAAGAGTTTGGCCCTTAAAGGAGGTGTTTAGCGCAACGAACCAGGCAATCAGACTATGTGGCTTTATTACCTTCACTCGGCCATAGGAGTTTGACAATGAAAATGTAGGCGTAGCCCCTAGTATCTAGACTAGGGTGATGTAAACACGTGATCGGATAAGAATCGATTCGTTGCATAATGCGGGTAAAATCGCTAAAGATTTGAAACCTCCGAAGAGCTGACCGGGTCAAGCCGCATCATGACAGTAAGTTTTCGGCTTTCTCTACTGAGGTGCTCATCCGGATGAACCAAGACACAATCGCAGTAGTTCTCCCTTTACTACCCTAGCCGATATAGCGGAACGTAAGGTAGTAAGCACAGGAGCCGGGCAACCCAACTATTGACCAAAGACATGATTTGGAGCCAATGCATATAATGCTAAATTCGGGGTGGCGAACTATACTGTAAAAGTGTTCGGACTTGTTGCCATAGTGTGAGGCACAATAAAGCCCCTGGCGGATTACGGCGTACCAAGGTGTACGGATGCAAATTAAAATAGCAAAAAATAAATAAAGAAGAAGCTAGTGCCACATATGTTGGGACTTAAACTGTTTCCTTTATAATTATAATGAATATGTCAGAGCGTACTTGAACAAAATGTGCGAGAAGCAACAGTGGCTATTTAACATGCCAAGACCAAGGAGGAGCTGCGTACGGGTCTTGAAAACAGGTAGAGTGATCGTCAAGAAGGACATCTAGAGATTCCCCGCACATCTGTGCTACTTGCCACCTTGGTGTGTCCGTCCTTCGAAAGGACCGATTATGAGGCCGGCGAGAGGGGCCTGCGCAAAGGAAGCCTGAAGAGGAAAAAAGAAAAAGTGAAAGTATGTGTGTCCAGGAGAGGTCGAGCCTTATTATGGATCACAATCTAGTTATGCCTCCGTCTATGCCCATGGCATTTTGAGTGCATAGTTATGTACGCGCGGCACAAATGCCTCCACTTGGTGTGGTCTAGGACGGAGGCCGAATTGCTAGTTGAGCTCTTGACGAGCTGGGCTGTCCTAGCGCATGGTAGCGCGGACTCGTTTGATAGTGTCCGGGAGTATGGCTACCGAATTAAGGTTCTCCTTTTGGAGGCCGCTCTGTACTTCTGCTGCCAGGGCAATGGTGTGCTCCTCGGTACGGAGGGAGCGCTCCATATTTCCATTGACTGTTCTTGAGCTTGAGATAAGCATGGTGCGGCACCACATTGAATGGCAAACGCAGTTCCTCCGAGCAGTGCGTATATCCACTGCGGAATGGGACGATATCGAATATTAACTCCTTGCTTCGGAAGTTTTCCAGAGATCCAAAGACGACCTCCAATGTGATTGAGCCCGAGCAGCGGGCCTCTACACCTGGTATAACTCCTTTAAAGGTAGTTTTGGTGGGCTTGATCCTTGATGGATCGATGCCCATTTTGCGCACTGTATCCTGGTAAAGCAGGTTGACGCTGCTGCCGCCGTCCATGAGGACTCATGTGAGGTGAAATCTATCAATTATTGGGTGGAGGACCAGTGCGGCTGACCTGCCATGAGGGATGCTGGTTGGATGATCCCTACGATCGAAAGTGATCGGGCATGACGACCATGGGTTGAATTTTGGGGTGCCTAGCTCTATCGCATAGACGTCCCTGAGCGCGTGTTTGTGCTACCTCTTGGGGGTATGGGTGGCGTATATCATGTTCACCATTTTGATTTGAGGGGGAAACTTCTTCTGTCCCCCTGTGTTCGGTGGACGGGGCTCCTTGTCGTCGTTCCCGCTTTGCGACCCCTTCTCCTTGTCTTCCACATTTAACTTGCCGGCCTGCTTGAAGACCCAACAACTCCTATGGGTATGATTGGCTGGTTTATCAGGGGTGCCATGGATCTGACATGGGCGATTAAGTATGCGGTCCAGGCTGGAAGGGCCCTGATTATTTCTTTTATATGGCATCTTCCGCTGACCGGACTTGGAGCCACTAAATCCGGCGTTGACCGCCATGTCATCGGTATTATCACTGTTGCTTCAGCGCTTATGTTTGTTGCGTCGGGGCTTGCCATTGCTATTTCTGGCTTCTGAAGTGCCAGGTTCTCTTGTATTGTTATTACTACGGGCTAGCCAGCTATCCTCGCCCGTGCAAAAGCGGGTCATGAGTGCCATGAGGGATGCCATGGACTTCGGCTTTTCTTGGCCGAGGTGTCGAGCGAGCCATTCGTCCTAGATGCTATGTTTAAATGCCACTAGGGCTTCGACGTCCGGATAGTCGACGATCTGGTTCTTTTTGGTTAAGAATCTAGTCCATAATTTCCTGGCTGACTCTCCGGGCTATTGGATTATGTGACTTAAGTCGTCGGCATTCGGAGGTCGAACATATGTACCTTGGAAGTTGTCAAGGAAGGCTTCTTCCAAGTCGTCCCAGCTGCCAATGGAGTTTTAAGGCAGGCTGTTCAACCTGTGTCGGGCTGGCCCCTTGAGTTTTAGGGGAGGTATTTGATGGCATGAAAATCATGGCCGCGCGCCAAGTGAATATGGAGGATAAAGTCTTCAATCCATACCACAGGATATGTGGTTCCAGAATATGATTCGATATTCACGGGTTTGAACCATTCTGGGGATTCATGTTCCATTACTTCATCAGTGAAGTAGAGGGGGTCTGTGGCGCCTCTATATCGGGCCAGGTCGCAACGTATTTTGGATGGAGTCCGTCTGTGATTTTTGGCTTGGACGCAACTATGCTTGCCATGTTCGGCTCGATAGCCATCGCTGCGCGTTGGGCATGCGCCCGTGATCCATAGATCGATCTGGCCGGACCTATTTTATTCTTCAGGCCCTGCCGGAGATCATATGTGTATCCCTGAGCAGTTTTGTCTCTGTCTTTACGGCGAGGTGGTACGGGCTAGTGTTCGGCTTGGGTTGTCGCTTTGTCCGGATCACGTGGTGGTCGGTCAGCCACATTGTGCGCTGATGGCAAGGGCTCCAACGCCTCATCATCGAATTGAGGTAGTAATTTGCACTTCGGGTAGCTTTTGAGTGGTCGCTTGAGGTCATACTCCTTGGCTTCCAGGACGTTAGTCCATCTGTCATTGAGCAGATCTTGATCAGCTTGAAGCTGTTGCTGCTTCTTTTTCAGGCTCCTTGCAGTGGCTATTAGCTGGCGCTTGAAGAGCTCCTGCTCAAGAGGTTCCTCAAGCACGATAAAATCCTCGTTGCCGAGGCTCACCTCATCCTCGGAGAGCGGAAGATAATTGTTGTCCTCCAAGTCTTCGTGCGCAGCCTGTTCATCAGGGCTGACTCGCCCATCTTCCCGTTTATCTTGTTTGGAAGTTGCCTCAACGGGGTCTTCATTGTCTTTGGCACCATCCGGAGTGTTATCTTCTCCTGTGCCGGTGTTGCTGTCTTTGCTGCAGCGTGATTTAGAGAGGCGCCGCTGATGCCCGCATTTTGGTTGTATCTTAGGAGGTTTATACTCAACTGCATCTTCCTTGTCATCGCCACTATTCTCTTTTGGTGCATCTACCATGTATACATCGTATGAGGAGGTGGCCGTCCATCATCCGGTGAACGGTGGGTTTGCGGCCTGCTCCTCTCCAGCACCATCATCCATACCGTCGATGTCTTCGGAGCCGTAATCGAGCATGTTGGTTAAGTCTTCGACAGTGGCTATTAAGTGGGCGGGGGTGGGAAGCGGAATTCTTCATCGTCAGCCTCTAGTTCAAACTGGACATAATTCGGCTGAGAGTCCCCCCACTGAGGAGAGTGTTTTAATGAGTTTAGCACGTCGCGTAAAGGAGAGTGCCGAAAGATGTCCGCGGAGCTGAATTCGATGATCGATGCCTGATCAAGCTCATCATGCGCGGACGCACATGGTTCGGAACTTGTAGCCGGAAACGGGTTCAGGGTTCTGGTGACACAGATCCCACTCGAGGTTGGGTTGGTGTGCGGCTCTAATACCGCTGAGTCTGCGATTTCCGTGGCGGGATTGAGCCTCCCATCCTCGGATGGCGCAATCTGCTCTGGATCCAGGGCCGGAGCAGTTACAGGCGCTATCCCCTGTGCATGGCCCGATGATAGATTTAAGTCATGTTCATCGTGGCGGCAGGGAGCGGCTACCATTGTCTCGAATCCGTCGAAGATCAAGTCTCCGCGGATATCCGCGATGTAGTTCAACTTTCCAAATCTGACCTGACGGCCAGGGGCGTAGCTGTCGATCTGCTCTAGATGGCCATGCGAGTTGGCCCGCAGTGCGAAGCCACCGAATATGAATATTTGTCCGGGGAGGAAGGTTTCTCCCTGGACAACATTGTTGTAGATGATTGACGGGGCCATCGAACCTCCTAACGACGACACAACGGAACTCACAATGAAAGCACCAATGTTGGTGTCAAAACCGGAGGATCTCGGGTAGGGGGTCCCGAACTGTGCATCTGAGGTTGATGGTAATAGGAGACAGGGAACACAATGTTTACCCAGGTCCGGGCCCTCTCGATGGAGGTACAACCCTACGTCCTACTAGATTAATATTGATGAGTATGGGGGTTACAAGAGTTGATCTACCACGAGATCATAATGGCTAAAACCCTAGAAGTCTAGCCTATGTGATTATGATTGTCTCTGCGGACTAAGCTCTCCAGTTTATATAGACACTGGAGGGGACTAGGGTTGTACAAAGTTGGTTACGGAGAAAGGAATCTTTATATGTGAACGCCAAGCTTGCCATCCACGCCAAGGAGAGTCCCATCCAGACACGGGTGAGAGTCTTCTGTCTTGTATCTTCGTAGCCCATCAGTCCGGCCCATGTCCAATAGGCCGGACGGCTGAGGACCCCCTAGTCCAGGACTCCCTCAACTGTCCCCCCTTGTTTGTTCGAGGTAAACCTAAAACAAAGTCCATAGATATATCCTCCCAAGGAACACTAGGTACAGGCAAAGGCATATATAAACCATGAGGATTGAGTCGTGACTTCGCTTTTTGACATGTAGTGCAGCGAGCAACAAAACGCTCAACATCCCATCTCATATTTGGCCAAAAGAAATGTGTAGCAAGTACGCCCTCTGTCTTCTTCACGCCAAAGTGTCCCATTAATCCTCCTCCATGCGCCTCCTGCAAAAACAAAAGACGAACGAAGCTAGCTGGAATGCATAGCTTGTTAGCACCGAACAAAAATCCATCATTAACACGAACTTGTTTCACGTTCTTCCTTCTTTACAATTCTGCATTACATCCTCTTAAAATCAGCATCATGCACATATTGATCTTTGATGGTCTCCAAACCAAATATTTTGTAGTCAGGTTGTGAAAGCATAGTATAGCGACGAGACAACGCATCCCCAATAACATTTTCTTTACCCTTCTTGTGTTTAATGACATAAGGGAAAGTCTCATTGAATTCAACCCATTTAGCATGTCTATGATTCTGTTTAGCTTGACTTTTAATATGTTTCAAAGATTCATGATCAGAATGTATAACAAATTCTTTGGGCCATAAATAATGTTCCCATGTTTCTAAAGTCCGAACAAGAGAATATAATTCTTTATCATAAGTAGAATAATTCAGACTAGTCCACTCATTTTTTTAGAAAAGTATGTAACAGGTTTGCCATCTTGTAATAGCACACCTCCTAATCCAATTCCACTAGCATCACATTTAAGCTCAAAAGTCTTATTAAAGTTAGGAAGTTGGAGTAAAGGAGTATGTGTCAACTTTTCTTTCAATACCGTGAAGGCTTCTTGTTGTGTGGTACCCCAAACAAAAGGCACATCCTTCTTTGTAAGCTCATTGAGAGGTGCAACAATGGTGCTAGAATCTCTCACAAAATGCCTATAGAATCCAGCGAGGCCAAGAAAACTCCTCACTTGTGTGACCGTTTTGGCTGCAGCCAACTCTCAGTAGCTTCAATCTTAGCTTTATCAACTTCAATTCCCTATGGAGTAACAACGTAGCCAAGAAAACATACTCGGTCGGTGCAAAAGGTGCACTTCCCAAGGTTACCAAACAAACATGCATCACATATAGCAAAAAAAACTGCACGTAAATGTTCCAAATGTTCCTCCAAAGATGTGTTATAAATCAGTATATCATCAAAATAGACTACCACAAATTGTCCAATGAAAGCACGTAAAACCTCGTTCATTAATCTCATGAAAGTACTTTGTGCATTAGTTAACCGAAAAGGCATGACTAACCACTCATATAATCCAAACTTAGTTTTAAATGTTGTTTTTCATTCATCTCCCAATTTCATACGAATTTGATGGTATCCACTACGCAAATCATCTTTGGAGAATATTGTAGAGCTACTCAATTCATCAAGCATGTCATCTAGCCTAGGAATAGGACGACGATTACAAATAGTAATATTATTAATGCATCTACAATCAACACACATATGCAACGTACCATCCTTTTTTGGCACTAGTATAATAGTAACAACACAAGGACTAATGTTGCAGAGCATCCTATGGTCATTCCCATGGACCTACCATCATCTCACCAAGTGCCAAGAGGACCTATGACATGAGCACGAGCTACAGCTCTCGACACCTAGGTGACTTCCTTAGTGATATCACATATGATCCACTCGAGACATGGCTCCTACCTAAGTTCGGAATGTTGTGCATGATTAGGTACCAAGAGGACCCTCCCGAAGTTGCATGTGAAGACGGACAAGTCCCCAAGTTCACGGATGAAGAGAACCAACGGAAGGAGTCAAGAATAGCTCCCAGGACCCGAACATCAGGCCATGACCCCAGACATCCGGCCCCTGGAGCATCACCCACAGTAGACGCCTAGCCGCCAAGCACCTACAGGCTCTGGACATCCGGCCCCAGCCCGGACATCCGGCCAAGCCCGGAAATCCAGACACCTCCGATCCCAAAGGCAACGAGGCCGACCCCTCCAGCCCGAACATCCGCCCCTAGCCCAGACATCCGGCCTGACGCTCGGACATCTGGCCCATCTGTCTGTGCACTGTAAAGGGCCGAGGCCCATGTACCCTTTCGCCCACCTATACTATATATACTCCTCCTCCGCCCTCTTTCTAGGGTTAGAAAAGTAGTAGCTCATTGAGAAGCTTTGCTCTCCACTTGATCCCCTTCTCCTTAGGAGTTCACGACCTCTACGGAGAAGATCCCCCAAGTGGATTCAAGAACCCTAACTGGAAGACCTCAAGACCTCCTCACGGAGAAGAACGTGATAACTATGTATCGTCCTTTTTTGGATTCGGATCTTGTATCTCTTTGTGTTTCGAGGATCTCGCATATGTGTGACTGAATCTTGTTGGTTTGGGTGATTCTCTCGTGTTTCCCCTCATGATTTCTCGTCATTTTCTTCGTGTTCATCGTGGGATACGCTCCTTTCGTGAAAGATCGGCCATCCATGGTTCTACCCTTCATCATCTTGGTATCATGAGCCACGTTGATCACGACTTCGAAGCATCCCCTCTTCATTTTGTAGCCTTGTTTTGTTGATGTTTTCCCAAATTTGAAAATTCCCCAAAAAAATAGCCCCCCAATTTTTTTGTGATTTGTTCGTGTGATGAAGTTTTGTTGGATTTGATCCGTGGATTTCGTGTGTTGCAAGTAGATCTAGCTTTCCCCCATCTTTTCCCCAATTTCCCTCTACAAAATCTCTTGAATTTTTCCCCAGAATTTCCAATTCCCCATGAGTTTATCAGGTTCATCCACAGATCCCGACCTCCGGACATCTGGCCCGCAAGCCCGGACATCCGGCCCCTGATAGCATCATTTCCATCCACCGCTCTGTTCTCCGCCTAACTTTTGTCAAATTTTGCTCCGGTGCCCACTTACACTTCCGCATACCACCATCACTCCCGCATACAACCACCGCTTTCCGCAACCACCATCTCTTACCCGCTACCAACTCTGAAAATTTTGACACGTTTTGCTTTGAGAATTTGAGTTGTGGTTTCTGTTTACTAACGTGTTTTGGCTACTGAGGGACGGTTCGACATGAACATCACCGCCGCTCATCTCCGCCATGGACACGTCATCGACAACGACCACTTCACCGTCATCTGTCCTTGCTTACACACGAGTAGCCCTTGACGGTAACCTCTACGACATCTTTGTCTACTCCTTGCCATTACATTGATAACAACCGTAGCCAAATTTTGCGTATCTTGCCTATAGAGACTAGCCTTTGAGTATTGACGGCAACGTGACTTGTGCACATTAGTGATCATACTTCCCATTGCATACTTACCATATCATCTTGGTATCATCTTTTGTGTCACAAAGTTGTCATCGCATAAACAATTGCTATCTTGGTTCATGAAAATTTGCATTAGAAAGAGCTCAAATGGTAAAGAGCCAAACAAGCTTTTAAAAAAGGGAAAGATAAGCAAAGAGCTTTTAAGCAAGAACCACAACATCATACTGCATTAAGATTGTCATACTCGATCATCTTGGATCATACCATTGGAATACCAGACATAGAGCATACTTGGGATAGAAGTCATTGCATTTTTGCTTAGTAGGTTGTGCACAAGTCTTCGTATCCGCCTATTGTGCAATCATGCTAGTGTCTCTCTAGTGTTGTGCAACAAGAGCATTTTCCTGGATTCCACATTTTGGCTCATTCCTTGGTTGCACGACCCCATTTATCTATCCGTGTGTGCGTTTCCGTGTACCATATCTTGCTATTGGTCTACTTGTTGCATTTGCAAATTTGTGAATCTTTTCCAACATCATTAAAGCTCACTAACAATTGAATCAAATTTTGTGCCTCCATCCTAACCGAGCTCCACCATAAGCTTTTACTTGTGTAGGTGTGAGAGCCGACAAGAATTGGTACCAATTGTGCTATTTGCTTGTTACACCTTTGAGTGATTAGTGATCCATCTTCAACATCGGTCAAGGTACATTTAGTATAAGTTTTTCTCTTTCTCCCACTCACATATTTGCTTGCAATGATGGATAGGCCAAGTACTTCTACCAACCCACTCTTCGTCGAGCAAGACGCGACATGTCCTCCTACATCACAAAGAGCCACCTCTTTGGTGCACAACGAGCTTTGCATCAAGAATAACAAGCAATGAGCGACCGCATCGACAACCTTGCCACCGACTTGCGACTCTCCGTGCAACATACAAGAGACTACTTCGACAACAAGCTTGACGAACAAAAGCAAGAGAGCAATGCAAGAATGGACGAGATTCGTGCCTTGTTGGTCAACCTCTCTTCTAGCATTTCGTCCTACTCAAGACGGAGCCGCTCGAGTCAACACTCCGACGACACCATCTCCAGCTCAAGTACTCCGACAAGGGCGTCATCATCCCCGACCCCAACACAACGAAGAGCAATGCTACGGAAGCTAAAGTTCACCATTCCCATGTTTTCCGGAAGCAATGATCCCAAAGAGTACCTTTCATGGGCATTGAAGGTTGACAAAATCTTCCGCTTGCACAACTATGAGGAAGAGAAGAAGATCTCTATGGCATCCCTTGAGTTCCAAGATTACTTTCTCATTTGGTGGGAACAAGTCATTGAGCGACGAGAGGCAACAGGTGAACCACCCATCAAAACTTGTGCGCAAATGAAGGATGTCATAAGAGCACGTTTCGTGCCAACCTACCTCAACAGCGACCTCTTCAAGAAACTCGAAACTCTCAAACAAGGAACCAAGAGTGTTGAAGAGTAATACAAGGAAATGGAGATTGCCATGATACGAGACAATGTCACGGAAGATGTTGAGTAAACTATGACACGTTTCCTGAATGGACTCAATGATCCTATCAACAAGATCGCTGACTTCCAACCATACTCGAACCTCATCGAGCTAGTGCACCATGCTACCAAGGCGGAACATCAAGTATGCCAAGTTCTCATCCAACAACCAAGCTTCAACGACTCCAACACCTTCTACCTCAACCAAGCCATCTACAAGCAACGACGACAAATCAAGTTGCAAGAAAACTTTGACAACCTCAAGTCATCCTACTACAAGCAACTTCAAGCCGAGAGCTTCATCATCATCTACCGCAACCGATGAGACCATCAAGACATGTTCATTCAAGTGTTTCACATGTGGCGGCCGAGGCCAAGAGTCTTTCGAGTGTACCAACAAACACACCATGATCTTCAACGATGATGGTACATATGACTCCATGAGTGAAGGAGAAATGGAAGCCCTTGAGCCAGTGGGCATGCACCGGCAAGTGAATGAGGATGAAGATGATCAAGTCTTCTGTGACGAAGATTCGAGCCCCGCTCTTGTTGTCTCTAAGGTCTCGACTCTTCAACATCAACAAGATGAATACCAAAGATGCCATATCTTCCACACCAAGGACGGCATCAATGGAAGGTTCGTGGAGGTCATCATCGATGGAGGTACTTGTCATAACTTGGCAACTGAAGAACTATGCGCCAAGCTCCAATTGGTCAAGATGAAGCACCCGCACCCCTACAAAGTTCAATGGCTAAGAGACTCCGGCACTATCCAAGTCGAGCATTGGTCAAGATGTTGTTCTGATGTCCGTTTGCCACCTCCTTCTTGGACGGCATGTCAATTTGAGTGAAGCATCATCCACAACGGGCGTACAAACCACGGCATGTCAATTTGAGTGAAGCATCATCCACAACGGGCGTACAAACCACTATAGCTTCAAGATGAAGGGAAAGGAGTACATACTACGACCCATGTCTCCAATCCAAGTGATCGCCGATAAGCAAGCCACCCATCATGGAGAGAATAGTGAGAGATCCAACCACCAAAAAGAGAGTGTGCGCCACAAGCCCAAATTGAGTGACTCCACGATGAGCGACAAGAAAAATCTTGTCCTATTTGCCACCAAAAGTGAGATGAGAGAAGTGTGTGAGAACCCATCAAGTGTCATGCACTATGTCCTTTTGTGCATGGACAAGGCACCAAAAGCTAACACCTCTCACAATCCACCTTTAGTGTTATCATCTCTATTGCAGGAATTCCAAGATGTTTTCCCTGACGATCTACCACCGGGTCTACCTCCACTACGAGGGATCGAACACTGAATCGACCTCATCCTTGAAGCACCCCTTCCTAACAAGGCTCCCTACCGCGTCAACCCTGAGGAAACTAAGGAGATCCAACGACAAGTACAACAACTCATTGACAACGGCCATGTTCGAGAAAGTTTGCGCCCTTGTGCCATCCCGGTAATCCTTGTCCCCAAGAAAGATTGTTCATATCACATGTGTTCCGATTGTCGTCCTATCAACACCTAAATGATATGCTAGATGAACTTAGCGGAGCCACCATTTTCTCTAAAATTGATCTTAAAAGTGGCTACTATTAAATAGCATCCAAGAAGGTGATGAATTAAAAACCGCATTTAAGACCAAATTTGGCTTATATGAATGGCTTGTCATGCCAATGGGCTTATCCGAAGCACCCTGTACTTTCATGTGAGTCATGCATTTTGTTCTTCGACCCTATATTGATGTCTTTGTTAAGGTCTATTTTGATGATATTCTTGTGTTTAGCAAATCTCTCAAATATCATGTCACCCATCTTAGAACCGTGTTACAAACCCTTAGGAAAGAGCGCCTTTATGCTAATATGGACAAATGCCTTTTGGTGTTTATAAGCTTGTTTTCTTGGGTTTTGTTGTGTCTTCTAAGGGTGTTCGTGTTGATGAATCTAAGATCAATGCTATTAAAACTTGGCCCCAACCAACAAACTTGCAACAAGTGCGTAGCTTCCTTGGTTTAGCCGATTTCTACCGTAGATTCATTAAGGATTTTAGCACCATTGCATCTCCTTTACATGCTTTGAGTAAGAAGAATGCACCCTTTGTTTGGGGACCACCTCAAGATAGCACATTTAATGAGCTTAAGAATTTTCTTACTCATGTTCCCGTGCTTGCATTACCCAACTTTGACAAACCCTTTGAAATTCATTGTGATGCTAGTGGTAATGGCATAGGAGGTGTGCTAACGCAAGAGAAGCTCCCCGTAGCTTACTTTAGTGAAAAAAAATTGCTACTCCTTATGCAAAATGTTTGACGCATACATCTTGGGAACGCTATTACATCAAAGATGATTATCTTATGAGAGCTAACAAACTATGAATTCCCGAGTCTTCTCTTCATTTGTTACTTTTGCAAGAATCTCATGGAGGAGTACTAATGGGACACTTTGTACGTGACAAGATATTTGCTACGCTTTCCAAGAACTTTTTTTGGCCCAAGATGTTCCGCGACGTCTCACGCTTGACCAACCGATGCTCTACATGTCGCAAAGCTAAGTCTAAAGCTCAATCTCATGGCCTTTATATGCCACTTCCTATTCCATATCACCCATGGGAGGATATTAATATGGACATTGTCCTTGGATTGCCTAGAACTAGAAATGGTAAAGATTCCGTGTTTGTTGGTGTGGACCGATTCTCTAAGATGGCACATTTCATACCATGCAACAAGATAGACGAGGCTTCACATGTTGCAAATCTTTTTTGTAGGGAAATCGTGCACCTACATGGAGTGCCAAAGATGATTGTCTCGCACCATGATATCAAGTTCTTGAGTTACTTTTGGAAGACCCTATGCACCAAGCTCGGAATCAAGATCTTGTTCTCTTCAACATACCATCCTCAAACCGACGGCCAAATTGAGATCATGAACCGGACACTCTCCATTGTACTTCGCGTGTTGATCAAGAAGAACATCAAGGAGTGGGAGGAGTGCCTACCTATTGCCAAGTACACCTACAATCGCAGAACAAATTCGACTACCAGCAAGTCCCCCTTCGAGGTCGTCTACGGTTTCAACCCATTGTCACCGTTGGACATTCTTCCTCTACCACTACAAGAGCACATCAACATGGATGCAAGTGCCGAAGTCAACTACCTCAAGAAGATGCATGAAGATACAAGGCACACCATCGAGCGTGATGAGGACATCAATACCATTGTTACACCCACAGCCCCTGCTAGTATACATACTGGACCAATTACTAGAGCTCATGCACGCTAATTAAATTACCAGGTACTTTCGTTTCTTGGTAACGGTTCTAATATTCATGAGAATATGATGCTGCCTAAATTGGATACATTTGTTTTGCTTACAAATGAAGGGCCTAGCTTGGAGAAGGATGAACACTGGAGCAAGAACAAGCATGGAGATGATGGCATGCGCAAGGGAAACAAGAACAAAGTTTGAAGTGATGATTTCAGGACTTTGAAGCCATCGTCATGATTGCATGAAGTATTGGACAAAATATACAAGATGCCACTTCAAAAATTTCGTCGAGAGGCTATTATAGGTGTTGTGTCACCTTAGTATTGGGCCAGACCCATGTACTTTTGAAATACATAAGTATAGGTTGTTTTTAGAGTCCTTATGTGTGGGGAAACAAGAGATAGGGTTGGTTCGGACCCCACCTCCAAGGGCCACAAAATTCTTTCCTCTTCCTCCGTATATACAGACCTTAGGGCGTCGCTTAGACTTTGGGTTTTTTTTAGATTAAAAGTTCGCCATAGCTGCAACTTCGCGTACTTCATTTATGTTCAACGACTAGACCAAGGCATCATAGAACCCCACCTTGATCAATAAAGATTTCATCTTATATTTGCAATATCCTAATTGCAATCTTAGTTTCTTGCGTGTTCTTCATTTGCTTGTAGGAAATAGACCTTCGTGGTCAGGTTGATCGTGCTCCAGCATGGTCAATAACCTCTCAGAGTTGGTTTAGCGATCGCTAAGGCATGACTTCCTCACACGTTCGGAGTCGGATCTTGAAAGTCCAGTACTCAGAAACAATAATCACCATCTCATCGAAAGACGGGACACCTTTGCCTCTATCAAGTGGTATCATATTTCCAAGTTGCTCGGTGAGATTTTATAGTTTTTCGTAGTTTAGATCAACTCTGTTCCTCATACCTACAGTCTACGAAAAAGCCACAAAAAATTAGGGTTAGTTCATCATATCCGAACCAATCTAAGCCTTTGCATAATCTTTTTAGGGTTTTTGCTTTGTTGAATTTGTGGTTGCGTCGTCGTGTCTAGTTGCTGGTCTTAGCGTCTAGTCTTCTAGAGTTTCGAGTTCTGGTCATAAGTTGTCACGCCACCGCCCCACCATCATGATCACCGCTGCCATCTACCACCACCACTTATCCGCCACCAATCTGTATCCATATACCATCACCAATCCGTATCCATATACCACCACCAATCTGTATCCATATACCACACCGCTACTATATACCACCACCGCTGCCATATACCTCCACGACTGCCATATCTTACCATCATATATCCACCACCAGTCTGAGTTCTTTTCATATTAGGTTTGTTTTTGATATCCATCTATTTTCCGATTCGTGTTTCCTTGCCTGAGTAGGTTTCAAAAAAAAGTCTGGAGACCCCCGGGCAGTTTTTAGGCCAAAACTTTGGCAGTCGAAAGTATTTTTTCCCTATCCTGTTTTTAGGATTTTTCGAGTCTTTTGAGACACTCGCTATCATAGTGATTTTTTGTCAAACTTTTTCGTCGTCGTTGCCCTGATTTCCAAAAAAAATTGTCAAAAAAATTTCGTGCCTATCCTGTTAGTTTGACTTGGGAAGAGTTCTGAGACACTCGCCATTATAGTGATTTTCACAAAAAAAGAGGAGCACAAAAAATAAATAAAAATTAGAGTGTGCTTTTCCCTTGTTTACGTGTCGCGCCGTGATTTTCTTCGTGTTCTAGGTTCGCGTCTCTAATACGGTCTAGCCTAGGACCAGCACAGTATCGTCATTGAGCGTTTATTCTACTTTGGATCTCTGAATTGATTATTGCTGACCCTTTTTTGTTACCATATTATAAGCCTTCCTAGCTCCACATACATCTACGTCGTGCGTTTCACTCTCCCTAGTAATCGCTCTATCCAAGCTTCGAGATTTTTGACTACAAAAGTTGTCGATCACCGCCTGCTACTGGGTAAGAACTGGTAAGAATTTGAGATTAGCTTGACGGATTTGTGACACCCACAACCACCACCACTTGTCAGTAGTCTATAGGATCCTATTCTTGTGTGTTTCTATTGCTGCTAACCATGGCAGGATCACAAGCCGACGAGATTGACTGGGAGAACTTGACGAACAAGGAGCTTCATGATAAGTTTCAGCAAATGATGTGTGGACAGGTGGAAGATGTGCTAAACAGGTTTGAAGAGGCCATGGAGAAGATAGATGGCATTGACAAGGCGTTCGAAACAAAGCTCGATAACAAGTTTAATGAATTGCTCGCATGTCTTCCACAACCACCGCCCGCTGCACCTGTCGCACCTCTACAGCAACAATAACAACAACAACAACATCGCCTAACAAATCAAGTGGGACGAGCACTGCACATTCCCCTTGAGCCTGGTTAAAATTTTGGTTCTGATGTACCTACTGTTGATGCTTATGTAGCTCCTGCTGCTACTACAGAGGTGGAGGACCATTACGAGGATGAGGTTGATCAGAATCAGAACTATGTGCAACCACCAGCACCACCACCACCACCAGGTCGTCCTTTCATATCATCGCAACAGTAGGGCTGCACCATGACCTGAGGTACGAGATCATGACCATCTTCCTAAACTAAAATTGAATATTCCACTATTTGAGGGTAGATATGTTCCTGATATATATCTTACTTGGGACTTAGAAATTGAACAACATTTTACATGTTTACCATATCCTGAGGAGAGACGTGTTCCTGCTGCTGTTTTTGCTTTCACTAGTTTTGCTTGTGTTTTTTAGAGAAGTTTTGCTTGTGTTTGTTGGTCTGAACATTGTAGATTATATGCTATTCCAGCTACTTGGGGTGCTTTGAAAAATGATATGCGTACTTGCTGGGTTCCACCATATTATCAATGTGAATTGCTTCAAAAATTGCAGCGTTTGAGACAAGGAAAAAATTATGTAGAAGAATATTATCAGGAATTACAAACTGGTATGATTAGATGTGGTATTGTTGAGGATAATGAAGCTATGCTTGCACATTTTATGGGTGGATTAAATAAAGAGATTCAGACCATTCTCGAGTATAATGAATACAATAATATCACTCGTTTATTCCATCTTGCTTGCAAAGCTGAACGTGAAGTGCATGATCGACAGACATTGGCACGAACTAACTTTTCTACCGGTCGACCTTCATCATGGACACCGCGTGTATCCTCTACTTCCAGACGTTCTGCTGCACCGGCACCTCCGTTAGATACCACCTCCAACCGTGATACAAGAAAGCAGGCACAACCACCACTATCTGCCAAGAGCACACCTTCTGGGCCTGCACAGAGCTCTTCTTCATCCATGGCATCAGCAGGGCAAACACATGATATTATTTGTCATCATTGCAAGGGTGGAGGTCATTATCCGAGAGAATGCCCATCTAAGCGTGTGATGACTGTTACCGAGGATGGTGGTTATGAGTCCGCTAGTGACTATGATGAGGAGACTTTGGCTCTTATTACAAGTGAACAACACGTTGGAGATGATTCTGATCTTGAGACGCAATACATGCCTACTGACGATGCTGACAGGTATTAATGTTTAGTTACTCAACGTGTTTTGAGTGTGGAGGTTACACAAGCTGAGGAAAATCGGAGGCATAATTTGTTCCATACAAAGGGAGTTGTGAAGGAACGTTCTGTTCGCATCATCATAGATGGAGGGAGCTGTAACAACTTGGCTAGCATGGAGATGGTGGAGAAGCTATATCTCACCACAAGACCACATCCACATCCTTACTACATCCAATGGTTCAACAACAGCGGCAAGGTTAAGGTAACATGTACTGTTCGTGTGCATTTTAGTATCTCTACATATGCTGATTATGTTGATTGTAGTGTGGTACGCATGAAGCGTGTTCCTTATTACTTGGTAGACCATGGGAATTTGATAAAAATTCTGTACACCATGGTAGAAACAGTCAGTATACTCTTGTTCATAAGGATAAACATATTACTTTGCTTCCTATGTCTCTTGATTCCATTTTGAAAGATGATATTAATAGAGCTCATAAAGAAAAACAAGAGAAAAATAAGAGTGAAAATCATATTGTGGCAAAAGAATTTGAGCAACAAATGAAGCCTAATAATAAACCATCTAGTGTTGCTTCTGAAATTAAATTGAAAAGTGCATGTTTACTTGCTACCAAATCTGATATTGATGAGCTAGATTTTAGCAAATCTGTTTGCTATGCTTTTGTGTGCAAAGAGGCATTATTTTCATTCGAGGACGTGCCTTTCTCTTTGCCTCCTACTGTTACTAACATTTTGCAGGAGTTCGGTGATGTCTTTCCACAAGACGTGCCACCGGGATTACCACCTATTCGTGGGATTAAGCATTAGATTGACTTAATTCCTGGTGCATCGCTACACAACCATGCACCATACCGTCCCAATCTAGAGGAGACAAAGGAGATTATTCTTCAAGTCCAGGAGCTGCTCAACACAGGTTATATACGCGAATCCCTTAGTCCATGTGCTGGTCCTATTATTCTAGTGCCAAAAAAGGATGGTACATTACGTATGTGTGTTGATTGTAGAGGCATTAATAATATTACTATTCATTATCGTCATCCTATTCCTAGTCTCAATGATATGCTTGATGAATTGAGTGGCTCTACAATATTCTCCAAAGTTGATTTGCGTAGTTGATACCATCAAATTCGTGTGAAATTGGGGGATGAATGGAAGGCAACATTTAAAACTAAGTTTGGATTGTAATGTTGGAAGTCTGGGAACGGGGGTCCCCACACTTGCCTGTCTGCGGCCCGCGGCGTGGCTCCATCAGCGGCCCTATACGGCCCATCTTCACTAGCAAACACTTAGGACCCTCGTGAGGAAGACGATGAAAGACCTCCTCAGGGGCGGCCTCACCAGGCTGGCTCGCGAGGGGCGGAGAGATCAAGGCAAGGGACACCTCACGAGGTTTGTGTGATGCAAGCCATGACGACTGGAGAGGCAAGCGCAGTGTCCTCATTTCCTCTTTGGTGCTAAAGAGGCAAGCGTAGGCGAGGAGTCCCGTGGCATCAGGCAATGGTTTCCATATCGGTGCAACAAGACCAAGACCAGTAGGACAGCAGGATGGAGGTCACCGTGGAGCCCAAGACGGCGTCACCACCAGAGCCTTTGGCAGGCAAAGACCATCTTTTGTTAGGATAGCTTGTACTAGTTGTCCCCCTTCAAATTGGCCGTTGTGGGATCCCTTCCCGCCTAATATTTGGGAAGAGGACCAGGGCCACTATATATAGGACTAGCCACCACCGTAGGGAGGGGGCTCGGATGACGGGGGATCATATGATCTCATCTTATCTCATCTTGGACTAGATTCATCCCACCAAAGCCACCACACTCACCAAGCACAAGAACACCTCTCCTCAGAAGGTTGTTCTTACCTTGTAACTATTCATCCTCAGCTGAAGAGGCAATCCACCACACCACACTGGAGTAGGGTATTACACCATATCGGTGGCCCGAACCAGTATAAACTCTTGTGTCTCTTGTTCTTTGGGTTCGTCGAGCTAGGCCGTGAGATCATGATGTGTGCGAGATAGAGAGGGGGAGAGATCTTCGTGCACACCCCAGTGTTCGAACCTCAAGGGTTTTGCCAGAACTCGAAATCTGACATTTGGCGCACCAGGTAGGGGTGCGCTTAAGCTTTCCCCTTCGTCAATCCGCACTTCGTCACTCCACCAAGTTCATGGCCGACACTCGCCGCGCCCATTCTGAACGCCGGGACGCCCTCGCCACCCGTGTCGCTCAGACCGCCCCTGTCGGCGGGCCTCCCTATTGTTCTCCGTCACCCGTCGCCAACGCCGCCACCGGCCTGGCGGGAAACGAGCAGCAAGCTTCCTCACTGCAACCCTCCGTGCTGCGAGATGGCCGCACTGCCACCCCGTCGCTGACTCCAGCCGGCTCATCGTCTCACGCTCGCCGCGCACCCACGGACACGCAGGCCACGCTGCTCGTGGCACGCGAGCTCCTATGCTACCGCTCGGTCGACGACCTCTACAAGGACTGGTTGGACCGCATCGACGAGCTCGTCAGCGTCATGAGGGGCTCTTCTGCACCATCCCTCTCCCTGCCTTGCCCGCCCCCGGCTGCGGGCGATGTGGCTCATGGAGCGCCTCTGTCCCCTCTACACAAAGATGGCACCCTCCGCACCGAGATGTGCAGCTCATGGAGTGCCTCCACCTCCTCCGCGTTGAGACGGCATCCTCGCTCCAAGATGTGCGGTCCCGCAGCATGATCCCCCGCGCCATGTGCCCGCGCATGAAGAAAGCAGTTGCCAAGAGATCCCTCGCCCGCAAGAAAATGCTCCACCGCTCCCAGCACCGCCACGTCAGGATCACTTGCCATGGCAGGGCCATGCGCAACTTGCCGTGGCGGCGCAGGGACACCAAGATCAAGCTCCGCCTCCACGACAGGCCCCGGTGGCCACGGCAGGCTGACACGCCTTCACTCTTGAGCTGCGTAGTGTCGTTTGGCCGGGAAAGTTCAAGCCGGATCTTCCTCCTCGCTACGACGACACCCTCGACCCAGCGGAGTTCTTGCAGCTCTACGAGCTGAGCATTGAGGCGGCCAACGGCAATGAAAAGGTCATGGCGAATTGGTTCCCCATGGCTCTCAAGGACGGCGATCGCTCATGGCTCCTGAACCCACCCCTGGGCTCGATCTCCTCCTGGGATCAGATGCGCGACAGCTTCATCGCCAACTTCCAGGGAACTCGCGACCACCCCCCGTCCGCGGGAGACCTACGCCAGTCAAGCAACAACCGGGAGAGACCCTCCAGAAATACATCCAGCGCTTCAACAGCGTGCGCCTCAAGATCCCCAAGGTGACGGACGAGGCCATCATCTCAACATTTTCCGATGGCGTCCGCGACATCAAGATGAAGGAGGAGCTCGCCATCCATGAGGAGTTGTGCACGACTTTGGAGCTGTTCAACATAGCAACCATGTGTGCAAGAGCTAAGGAGGGGCGTCTCTCCCTCCTCGAGCTCCCTGCTGCGAATCCAGAAGAGAAGAAGGCTAAGGTCAAGGACGAGAAGCACAAAGGGGTGGCCATAATCACGGTAGAGCCAGATACCAAGCGCGGCCGAGACCTCCCCGAGTCGTCCAAGGGCAGCCATACGTTTTGCGCCTTCCACAACATGCGCAGCCACAACATCAACGATTCTCAAGAGCTCAGGGCCAGCAAGATGGACGCTTCGATCGACGCCCCGAGCGCAACGCCCGGGGCTACAGCCGAGGAGGTGGACGAGGTGGAGGATGTTGGGACAACCGCGGCCCTCGCCAGGAGTGGCACTGATGTAGGGTAGAACCCTATAGGCCGATCTTTCACGAAAGGAGCGGATCCCGCGAAGAACACAAGGAACACGATGGAGAAAAGAGGGAAAACACAAGGGGAATCACAAGAGGAAACACTAAACCAACACGAATAAGTCGCACATGCGCTAGATCCTCGAGTACATAAGGAAAGATACACGATCCACGGACAACTAAGGACGATACAAGGGTAGCCGGTCTTCTCCGTGAGGAGGTCTTGATGTTCTTCCCTAAAGAGGGGTCTTGAATCCGCTTGAAGGATCTTCTCCGGTGGAGGCTCGAATCTCCGTGGAGAAGGTACCCAAGTGGATGAGCGTAGCTCTATCTCTCAAATGAGCTAAACCAACGCTACCATAACTAGGAGGAGGTGGGGGAGTATATATAGTGCTAGCCCATGAAGGGGTAAGTGAGAGGGGGGATACATGGGCCCTTGGCCCGAGTCTTTGCACGCAGGCAGGCCGGAAGTTCCTGGTGGGGCCGGAAGTTCCGGGCTCCGGATGTTCCGGGCAGGTTCCGGCCGGGTTCCAGGCTATCCAGAGAGTTGGCGCGCGCGGGGCTGGTCTGGACTCCGAGGGTCGGAGGTTCCGGGCAGGCCGGAAGGTCCGGCGGCCGGAAGTTCCGGGAAGAGGCCGGAAGTTCCGGCTTTCCAGAAGCTTGTCCCTGCTTCTTCTTCCTTCTTCGTTTCCAGGCTTCCCTCGCGGATGGTGTAGTTGTTCCTTGGCGCTTGCACTCCTCCTTGTCGTCCATAGCGTTCCGACAATACCTATGCATGCACAGGGAGAAGTGTCAAGTAGTATACCATCCTCGAAGGGGTCAAGTGAGCACGTGTAAAGGAGATGATTCACCTTTGTGTATGTGAAGTAGATGTCGCACGTGTCATTCGCCGAACGGACTCTTGACATGGTGATGTCCATAGGATGCTCCGCATCATCTCCCCTCCCTTGGGGAAGATCCGACCTCGGATCGAAATCCAAATCACCATGGGAAAGAGATGGCGTCGCCGTGTAGGAGTGGTCGATCACCAAGTTCTCGTCATCTTGAAGCTCAAAATGGGCACTCTCCAATGTCGCACCATCTTGGGATTCCTTCAAAAGGAGCAAAGACAACAAACACTTGGAAAAACAAATGTGGTTAGCGTTAGTGCAAAACCAAGCATTCAAGAGGTGATTCACCAAACAAGTGTCGTCATCATGCAAAGCATATGGTTTGACAAAGGATTGTGACATGGCATATAAGCACATAAATTGAGCACAAGCAAATATATCATGGGGACTAGCATGTGAATGTGAGGTAGTGATGCAAATATGTGTGACAAGAGAAGAAGCATCTACCTCAAGTTCATAGGAAGCATTCACAAATTGCTCAATGAAAGGTCTATGGTAGGCATATGAATCATTCACAACACCGAGGAAGATAAAGTGTCTAAACACATGGGACAAGTGCAAAGACAATCCAAGCATAATGTGCATAGGGTGTAGTGAAGATAGTACGACACTCAACACAATAGAAAGAGTAATTATTCATTGTGTGTGAAGCAACCAAGGAAAGCATGTACCAATCATTGGGACATGATATATGTGAAGAAACAACATTGTTGCAACCAAACATGTGATAGGAGCAAGTAATCCAAGAATTGGATGCAACACACAAGGCATATATATCATGATGCATGGAACGGTGAAAATGACAAGTTGAAGCAAGATCTCTAACATGTGTGTAATCAAGTGGTGCAAGTCTCATGGTTTGGGGGTTCTCAAAAGAGAAGGATATCACCTTGAAAGCATGTCCTTGTGTGTCCTTCACAATGTCGAAGTACAATCAAGTGCGATGTAGAATCGTTGTGGTAGGAGGTGGTTCGCTCTCAAGAGCTCGGATTGTCAACTCACGTGATGTGGAAGTTGACACAAGGTCCAAGTATCCTACACATGCACACAACAAAACAAAGAACGTATGCGCATGGTAAATAAACAAATCATCCATCATGATGGTTCTCTTCTCTTGCACATAGCCATTAGAAGCACAAGTGTTTGAATAATATGATGCAACAATGGCAATATTCATGGCACTAGGTATATGGTGCAAAGAGGTAAGACAAGCATGCTTCACAAAAATATGTCAAAATCTCCTAATATATGTGAGAATGCTATGGGGGCAAACTCATTATCAAGATTAGGGGCATTGTTGCACTCAATACATGTCAAATCATCTAGGATGAGAGATGCAACATATGGAGAGATATGACAAGAAGAAATAATAATCATGTGCAAAGCTTGTAGATGGTTGTCATCAACCGGATGAAAGTGAGCAAGTATGAATCATTGGGGATGCAACATAAGCAAGCATAGTAATCAAGTCGTGCAAGCTAGTAGTGCGAAGATGCAACATACTAGAGGAAATCATGGCAATCATGTCATGTGAGCAAATAATAGGCATAGGCAATGCACATGACATATCGCAAGAACGGACACAAAGCAAGATCATAGTATAATCATAGGCATGGGGCACAAAGCAAATATGGCAATAAAAAGTGATATCTCCACCAAGCTTGCAAATACACATACAAGTAGTAGAATCAATCATCATGTGTACTGCAAATCATGGGTCACAAATGCATGGCAAATGCATGGGAATGAGCATATCATGCAAAGTGAACGTGGCAAGATGGGCATAGAATATGTAATGGACAATAATCCATAACCATGTGAGGGACATGTAGAATAAATGCGTGAAGTCTTTGCGCGAAGAAAGCGGTGGGAAGGATAATCCATGGGATCTCAAGTCATCATTGCTCTCTAGAGCTCGTTTTGCCAACTCGTGGGATTCCGAGGTTGACAAGTATTCATGGGTACCTACACAAAGGAGACACAAACCAAAGAAATTGTGCGCGTGGTAAATGTACACATCATTAATCATGATGTGTATTTGCACGTGGAAGTTAGCACAAGATAAGCATCGCTCAAAGAAACTTGATGCATGGTATAAGAACATGTCATCCATCATGAAAGAATAGTTATTGTGTATAACATGATGGGGATGCAAATTTAGCATACAAGTATATGGCACATCAATAGCATGTTTATTCATGGGAAGCATATTGTGCACATAAGTATTGGGATCATGCAATGGATGGGAGTGATCAAAATCTCCAAACATGTATGAGGAAACTATGGTGGTCTCCTCATGAGCAATAATGGAAACATCATATGGAGAAAATGGACAATATCCAAAACAATGCATATCCGAAGCTAGGTGCTTATGGCATGGCATATGAGATAAATGATGCAAAGGTAGCATGTCAATATCATCACAAGAGAAACAAATGCCAATAACCATAGGCTTGTCACCTATGCCATATGTGCAAATTGGGTTTATTTTAATAGCATATACATAGTCACTATGAAGAGATTGCAAATATGACATATGATTGATCTCATGCATAGCATATGACAAGTCAAGCGGATTGGCAAACATGATGTGACCAAGAGAATTAGCACAAGAAATCCTATGTAACATGGCATCACAACTAAAAGACTCCACATGGCAATCATCATACTCATCATAAATGGGTAAATCATTGTATGGGGAAATCATACTAGCATGAAGCATGTCAATAGGGGGATCAACATCATGCAAGCAATCAATGTCATGAATGTCCACTAGTGGGACTGGAGCATCACTTTCACCTATGTTACCTTGTTCATTCCACTCAAGTGGTGTAGGTGAGGTGGGAAAGACAAAATGGTGGCCATCTTCATCTTGATGGAACCATGTGCGGGGTGCATCGTATTCCACCATGGCCATCATCTTGTCCAAAGGGAGGACGAAGTCATCGCGAGTCGGCGAGTCGTCATAGATGGGACCTAGCACCAAATGAGAAGACACAATAGTGGTAGAGGTCAAGTCGTTAGTGTTGAAAGTGGCCTCTCATGACCTATTAACTATCTCACTCTCTCTATGTGGTGGTTCACTCACTCCCACAAAATAGGTGCACTCAATCTCACGTATGGCGGAGTCACTCATCTCACTCAAGTGGTGGGGGTTGTGGCTCTCCTCACATGGGAATAGTGGAAACACATCACATATGGGGCTAGTGGTGAAGTCACTCTCACTCTGAATATGGTGGCTAAAGTCACTCAAATCATCACATGTCGCCGCGGTCGAAGGTAAAATCCCATGCTCAACCGTCTCGTTGTTGTCGCCGTGGATGAAGGCCGAAGATGTCACATCATCACTCTCGCCTCCTAAGATGGTAGCATCATCCTTGCTCGTCACCATGTCGCTTGCCTTCAAAGCTTGGTCCTCAAATGGCTCCGTAGTCGTAGTCGTTGCCGCACTGTCTTGATAAAGAGTCGAAGTAGACTCGGCACCATCAATGCCGCAAAGAGGGATGGCGGTGAAGTCGAACTTGGGAGCATCCTCTTGGAGCTTGTCGGGCTTGGACATCATGGTGGTACTAGCCTCATGCTTGTTCTCATGGAGCTTGGTCATCATGAAGTGAGCTTGGGGTGGAGAAGCATTGGCCTTCATGAGTTCTTGTTCTGCCTTGAGAGCACCAATGTAGTTGTCGTCGAGGGACTTGTAGTTCGCGTGGAAGATCGTCTTGGAGACATCATTGTGCAATCCCATCATGAAGTGGAACTTCATTAAAATGGGGTCGTCCATGCCGGCTCGTCGCAAGGCAATATTCATCTCCTTGAAGTACTCATTGATGGACTTGGATCCTTGTATGGTGTACTCCAATTGGCATTGAAGTTTTTCCGTGTAGGTTGGAGGCACGAACTCTCGCCGCAAAGCTCTCTTCGTCTTGGGCCAACTTATGTCGTAGGTCTCCGAAGGTGCGTGAAGCCACCATGTGGACGCCAAGTCGTGGAAGTTCCTTATGGCGCACTTCACTTGATCTTCGGGAGGAACTTGATGTAGCTTGAGGTAGTCGTCCATCAAACGCTCCCACTCGAGATACTCATCGGGTTCTTGAGTCCCATAGAAAGGAATCGCGTGGTCTATGTCGAGGTCGTAGTAGCTCGTGGAATCCATGGACTTGAGCTTGGGGAGCTTCTCTTGAGGTGCTTGTGGGTGAAGATCTCGTATGTCCGTAGGCGAAGATGCCAAGGGGGATGGTGAAGTCATTGAGCGGTTGTTGGTGTTGATCTCTTGACCTTCACGTCCTTGTTGGTGATGGTGTCGATTCCGATGTCAACTTGCTGGAGATGGTAGCTCGGAGGCATGTGCTCTTGAGCGTCTTCTCGAAGATGAGGAAGACCGCTTGTAGGCCTTGATGAGGGCCTTGATCTCCTCCATTTGAGATTGCATCTTGGCATCGGTGGAGTTGTTCGTGGCATCAAACTCGTGGTTGTTGTTGTAGACTGAAGATGAAATGCCTTGCCTATCCATCACAAGACTCAAGCAAATATGAGTGGGAGAAAGAGAAGAACGAATACCAAATGTACCTTGACCGAAGTTGAAAGTGGATCAATGATCACTCCAATGTGGACAAGGAAATAGCACAATTGGTACCAATTCTTGTCGGTTTCTCATACCTACACAAATAAGGCTTATGGTGGAGCTCGGTGAGGATAGTGGCACAAAAATTTGGTGCAAAATGTTAGCAAGAGTCAATAATGTTGAAAGAGATTCACAAATTCGCAAGTGAAACAAGTAGACCAGTAGCAATATGTGGCACACGGAAACACACACACGGATAGATAAATGGGGTCGTGCAACCAAGGAATGAGCTCAAAATGTGGAATCCATGGAAAATGCTCTTGTTGCACAACTCTAGAGAGACGCTAGCACGATTGCTCAATAGGCGGATAGGACACTTGTGCACAACCTATAGGAGACAAAAATGCAACGACTTCTATCCCAAGTATGCTATGTATATGATGTTCCGGTGGTATGATCCAAGATGATCGGATATGACAATCTTATGCAATGTGGTATGATGCTATGGCACTTGCTTGTGTGCTCACTCTTTTTCTTTTCTTAAAAGCTTATTCTTTTTTCTTCTTCTTTGTATGGCCACTTTGCGAAATGCACAAACCAAGATACCTATTATGTATATGCGGGAACAAACTTGAGGCACACAAGATGATATGATACTAATATGGTATGGTATGTATGCAATGTATGGTTTAGATCACTAATGTGCACAAGTAACGTTGCTGACAATACACAAATGGCTAGTCTCAATAGGCAAGTGACGCAAAATGGGCTCGGGGTTATCAATGCAATGGCAAGGGAATATACAATGGAGGTATACCACGATACCAAGATGATATGGAGGTTACCGCCCATGTCGATGATGAGTGGCGGTGCTCTTGATGGAGATACCAAGATGATGGAAACTCGTCCCTAAGTAGCCGAAACACCTTAGGAAACGGAAAAACCGCGGACTCAAAATCTCAAATGTCAAAATGGTGGTAGCGGGATGCGATGGTGGTGTTGCGGAAGCTCAACAGGATTGCGGTAATGCAATGATGGGTTATGCTATTAGGCAATGCAGAAGTGGAGGGTTATTGGGTTATGTGAGTCGGAGTTGGAAGCACGGTCCCTAAGTAGCCGAAACACCTTAGGAGACACAACTCACAACACAAACAAAATTGGGTTAGGTTGGGGTGGCGGAAGTGTATGGTGGGTAAGCCTATGCGAAAGTGGTGGTGGTGGTTGATGAGGAAGCAACTATCCCTAAGTAGCCGAAACACCTTAGGAGACTCAAGTCACAACTCAAACAACCGCTAATGCTATGGGGAACAAAATTGGTTATGTTGCGGAAGTCGGTGGTGGTGTAGCGGATGATGTGGTGGAAGCCCTAGGCAAAGATGCCAAAATTCACAAAATTTGATGGGGTGAAAAGGTGGTGAAACCAAGGTGAGGTCCTCGGCCACGTCGATGGCTTCAAAACGAGCCAAATAACACTCAAATCGGATTTTGGAGCGAAAAGGTGTGATGAAAACGGTGAAGGAGGGTGATGCTGAAATTTCGGGGAAAGTTTTTGGTTAGGCCGGAAGTTCCGAGCTCCGGAAGTTTTGGGGGTTGGCCGGAAGTTCTGGGGGTTGGCCGAAAGTTCTGGGGGTCGCGGAAAAAGTGCGGGGAGTCTGGGGTTTTTTGGGGTAAACTTTCTGTTTAGCCTGGAAGTTCCGCGGTAAAGACGGAAGTTCCGGGGGAGTCCGGAAGTTCCGGGGGTCGTGGAATTTCTTCCGGGACGAACCCTAAATTCCAGATCTGAGAATGGGGGTGGAAATCTCGATTTCCAAGGTCAAAATAGGGAAGATTTTGTGGATAGAAATGGGGGAAAAGATGGGGAATGCTAGATCCACTTGAGACACAACGAATCCATGGATCAAAATCAACAAAACTTCGTCAAACCAACAAATCACAAAAAAAATTGGGGCTATTTTTGGTGGGGATTTCCGAAATTGGGGAAGAACACAAAAAAATTAGGCTATAAAACAAAGAGGGGAGGCTCTGAAATCGTGATCAACATGGATCTAGATACCAAGATGATGTAGGGTAGAACCCTATAGGCCGATCTTTCACGAAAGGAGCGGATCCCGCGAAGAACACGAGGAACATGAGGGAGAAAAGAGGGAAAACACAAGGGGAATCACAAGAGGAAACACTAAACTAACACGAATAAGTCACACATGCGCTAGATCCTCTTGTACATAAGGAAAGATACATGATCCACGGACAACTAAGGACGATACAAGGGTAGCCGGTCTTCTCCGTGAGGAGGTCTTGATGTTCTTCCATAAAGAGGGGTCTTGAATCCGCTTGAAGGATCTTCTCCGGTGGAAGTTCGAATCTCCGTGGAGAAGGTATCCATGTGGATGAGCGTCGCTCTATCTCTCACATGAGCTAAACCAATGCTACCCTAACTAGGAGGAGGTGGGGGAGTATATATAGTGCTTGCCCATGAAGGGGTAAGTGAGAGGGGGGATACATGGGCCCTTGGCCCGAGTCTTTGCACGCAGGTAGGCCGGAAGTTCCGGGCAGGTTCCGGGCTATCCAGAGAGTTGGCGCACTCGGGGCTGGTCTGGACTCCGGGGCCCGGAGGTTCCGGGCAGGCCGGAAGGTCCGGGGGCTGGAAGTTCTGGGCAGAGGCCAGAAGTTCTGGGCTTTCCAGAAGCTTGTCCGTGATTCTTCTTCCTTCTTTGTTTCCAGGCTTCCCTCACGGATGGTGTAGTTGTTCCTTGGCACTTGCACTCTTCCTCGTCGTCCATAGCATTCCGACAATACCTATGCATGCCCACGGGAGAAGTGTCAAGTAGTATACCATCCTCGAAGGGGTCAAGTGAGCACGTGTAAAGGAGACGATTCACCTTTGTGTATGTGAAGTAGATGTCGCACGTGTCACTCGCCGAATGGACTCTTGACATGGTGATGTCCATAGGATGCTCCGCATCAGGCACGACCAGCCTCGCGAGGACCACTGGGAGGACCAGCCTCGTGAGGGCGCCTGGAGGGACCAGCCTCGCGAGGATCGTCCTCAGGGCAACCCTAGTCTCCCCCTGCTGCCGCCACCAAGGAGGAACGATGACCACCAATAGGACGAAGGGGCTGGGGGCTTCCAGGAGCCACGCGCCATCGCCTGCATCTTAGGTGGCGCTCAGGCCCCAGCTTCCCATCGCATCTTCAAGCAGTTCTCTCGCGAGGTAAATGCAGCCCTCCCCAAGATCGAGGTAATGCGCCCGCTCAGATGGTCCAAGTACGCCATCACCTTTAGCTCGGCAGACCATCTCAAATGCGTGGCGACCGTCGGCGTCCTCCCGATGCTGTGTTCACCCGTCATCAGCAATGTCCATGTCACCAAGACCCTCATCAACGGCGGCACAGGGCTCACTGTCCTATCCGTTGAGACGTTTGACATCCTTCAAGTGCCATACAATCAGCTCCAGCCCACCAAGCCTTTCTCAGGAGTGACTGACGGCTCCACCACCCCGATAGGGCAAGTTCGTCTCCCTGTCACCTTCGGTCAGCGCGACAACTACCACACCGAGCTCGTCGACTTTGACGTCGCCCACCTCTGCCTGCCGTACAATGCCATCCTCGGGTACCCAGCGCTAGCCAAATTCATGGCAGTCACCCACCATGGCTACAACGTCCTCAAGATGCCGGGAAGTGGCAGAATCATCACAGTCCCCTGCGAAGAAAGAGACGTGGTGTGCTCCCTCGAGCGCACCTTCCAAGCTACAGCAGTTGAAGACTCTGGCAGCGCATATGTGCAGTACCCTCCTGAGGCCAACCCCAAGAAGAAGAAGTAGCTACTCCGCGCTGGGCCTCAGGGGAGCGGCGCCTCCGGCGGCGCCACCTCAGAATCGTTGCTCGCGCCTGGCGCGCCTCCTTCCCGCGCATAGGGAGGCGCACCCGGCGTCCTCCTCGGGCAGGGCTCGGGGCTCTCTTCTGGAGGGCCTCAGACCTGGCCAATATCACGAGGGAGGCGCTCGGGCACCATGTGGAGGTGTTCTTCGCGGCATGCTTCCCTCAAGAGGACTCCGGGCGAGGAGCGCCTAGCGCTCAGGAGTTCATCGTCAAGACCACTCATGAGCTTCAGGAAGCAAGTGCAATATGCGGCGACCGCCGCCCACCTGGTGCCGCTGCCCATCCAGGCGAGGGTGGTGAGCTGCACGTCTGCATCGACATTCCGGGGCTCAATAGGGCCGCATCTCAGGAGTGCTTCTGGCCTTCGCACGCTGAACGGTGTGAGGGTCCACCTCGCAGCTACGTTCGCATGCCATTCGGCCTGCCGAGAGTGGTGACCGCCTTCCAGTGCAACCTGCGGAGCATCCTGGCAGGTCAGGAGGCCGGGCATCACGCAGTCCTGGCGGAGATGCAGGCGGTCCTCAGGAGGCCACCTGAGCCTCCAGAGCCTCCCGAGGATCTGGGTCTCGACGGCTCATGAGGAGTGACTTCTTCGCCATGTGCCTTCAGCTACCCCAACACTCCTTCGACAACCAAACCAGGTGACATTTTCCATGTTTATTTAGCTGGGACCGCCCCCTGGGCTGCATCAATCCCAGTCCGTGTGGGTCTGTCCCTGCGGCATATATCCGCTGGCATCTTTAGTTCACCCTTCTGGGGGCGCCCCTCGGGCTGCATCATCCCCAGGCCGCTAGGGTCCGACCCAATGGCATGTAACGTTCTTGCATTTACCTGAGCTAGTTCGCTTTCCATGCATAATCTATCTGTGGTTATCACCCGCTTGATTGTCACCCACCATGGGAGTCGCGCGCCGATGGTCTTTCTTCAGGATCCTTCGCATAAGAAGGCTATGCACGGCGTTTGTGCTCGGGCCCGTCCCTGCGGCGTCGATACATACAATGGTTGAGCTTTGTCTAGCGGGCCGGCCCCGTTCGCATCACCTCCTGGGGTCGTTGGTGCTCGGCCTTCTCGTGCGATAACCTCAGGTAATTCATTCGGCGCAGGTTGTCTAACCATCTCGCAGGAATGCCACAACCATCAAGAACCAAGACCAGGCACAACCCGCCTTGAGGTAGGGCCTCATGGGTCCCGCAATAGCTCACGAGTGCCCATACACACCTTGTCTAACCCTACCGTGCAAGCCACGTGTCAGGGCGGGGCTGTACATGCCCCGGGGGCTCTCTGTAGTAGGGAGTCCCCTCCCACGTGCTTACCAAGGAGAAGACCACGATGAAAATGTTGAGTGGCTCTCATTTGAATACTTGTTGCTGGCAGTCGACACTGCCGAGGAGCGACTATGCCCGTGCAAGTACAGAAGCGCTATGCCCGCGCTGGTGATAAACAACTGAGGGCGGCCTCATGGCCGTATCAATCTTAGGGAGCCTCTGAGCTCAGTGTCTGGCCCCATCGCAATACCTCCCCTCGGGAGAGTCGCGCGAGGGGGCTAGGCACGGGGGCTGCGCTCGGGTCACGCCCAAGCATACGCCACCCTGCCAGGTCCCTCGGACCTGGTCGTCGCGCGCCCTCCCAAGCAGAGCCAAGGTACGAAGGCCGTTTGAATGTCAAGGGGGACTCCTGAGCATCGCGGCTCAGGAGCCTAACTAACCACGTAGCCCCTCACACCTTGGTCCGTCCTGGTGACCCGGACAGCCCAATGGCGGCTGAGGTATGCGTGGGGTCGGACCCTGCCGACATAGAACACTAGGCCTACTCCCAGATCTCCTTTCAAGAGGCTGTTTGCGCGTCAAGGGGGACTCCTGAGCATCGCGACTCAGGAGCCTAACTAATCACGTAGCCCCTCAATCCTTGGTCCGTCCTGGTGATCCGGACGGCCCAACGGCGGCTGAGGTATGCGCAGTGTCGGGCCCTGTCGACGTAGAACGTAAAGCAAATGGAAAGGAAATCGCAGAATTTCAAAGTAAATATTACAAGACTTATTGTTCTCCTGAAACCAAACGCGAGTTTGACGCCTCCTCAAGGCATGGTGCATATTGGAGAAACTAAAACGGGAAAGGAGCCGCCAGCAAGTTATCCCGTCATCCCTGTACACCGCCGTCGCGTGCAAGGGATGCTTCTTCTTCAACGGCGTCACATTCACCTGTACCACCAGATGGAGTTGCAGAATCAGTAGCACTGCCGGTCAGGGGCGGGGGAGCAAAGGCGCGGAACCTCTTTAGTAGGGCCTCCACCTGACCCTTCACAGCTGCAGCAGCGCCCTCGCAATGCTCGTCTTCTACAGGCTCCAGCAGCTCATCAAGGCGGGCGGCAGGATCGCGGAGACGGAGGTGGCTGAAGACGCGCGTCAGCGCGGCTGAGGAAAGAACGCGGGCTTCCTCCTCTACCATGGGGCCGATGCCGCTCACAACGTCCTCCAGCACACCGACTAGATAAGGAAGCAGCTGGGTGGGGCCCTCGTCGTCGGCGGCCAGCGGCTCCTCCAAGCCCTTTCTCGTAGAGTGATTGTAGCACCGTCCGAGACCTCTCCTCCATGAGCTTGAAGGCTGTGCGGTCCTCAGCTAGGTCCTTTGCCTTGGCGTCAAGCTCGGCCTTCTCCGCCTTCAGCTTCTGCTCCAGATCCTCCAGCCGGCTGTGCTCCGTGGCCTGTGCCTTTGCCAACTGCTCTAGTTCGGCATCGTGTTCCTTAACGGCATCCTCTTGTGCCTTCATCCTCTCCTCCTCCGCCTTGCGGCCTAGGGCTTCTTTCGTGCGCTCCCTCCGCATGGTCTCCAGCTCAACCTCCAGTGACCGACATCGGTCATGGGCGGCCCCGACATCCTTCAACGCCACCTCGTGGGCGGCCACAACTTGGGTGACGGCCTCCCTGTCCTTCTCGGAGTCCACAGCAGCCTGGCTCAGTATCGCCCGGATGGACACATCGGAGTAAAGCCAGCCAGAGACCAGCTCCAGGCGCCTGTCCACTAGGCGACGATCGGTGCCTTGAAGATCTTCTCGCAGCAAGGCCATCGCAGAAAGAGCGTGCTCCAGGACGTCAGGAGAGGTGGAAGAACCCGGAGACAACAATGCGGCAGAAGGAGGAAGATGCGACGTCGTCACCATGGCCTGGGAAGCCAGAAGCTCCTGAGCTTCGAGGACCCCAGCGCCCGAGCCGGGCATTGGCACCTCCGGAGCTAGCGGGGCCTCGAGGGCTGACTCCAACCGAGGATGCTCCACCAAGCCTCTTGAGGATGATCGGGCTGGACAAGCATGACCGCCGTCGCTGCCCTTATCCATGGAGAGGGGTGCGGCCGTAGGAGGCGATCTGGGCTTGAGCAGTACCACCTTGTCCCCCTTTCTCTTCTTTGCCACGGGTGTCGGCCTAGTTGCACAACGAAGAAGAGTCAAGGACGAGCAGCAGAAGCAAGAACAAGGCAGGACAAGAACACTTACTGGTCCACCGCAGCGTAGTCCCTTCGCTTCGTAAGCTTGAAGCCCGAGAGCCTCGCAGCCCGAGGCACAAGCGCGCGGGCTTCAGAAGCAAAAGCAGGGGCAGCAGATAGACCGGAAGAAGCTCCACGCGGTGTCGAGGCAGGAGTGTCGTCCTGGGAGAGCAGCGCCGACCTGCCCTTCGTCGGAACCACGGGCGGCTCCTCCCTCTCCGGGAGGATGCCGGCCTCGTCATCGTCATCAGGCAGGGTGCGGAGGATATCGGCCTTGTGTGCAATGGGTAGGTCTCCCCCATCCCCTCAGGGGTCGCCTACGAGTCGCACTCCTCGTCCTCCTCATCTTCCCCATCCCTGCAGGAATCAAAAGAAGACACGTCAGCCGTCGCTGTCACCACCGGGACTCCAGGGGCACGAGCGGCACTAGGCCGCGCCCGTCAAAGGTGGGCATGGTGGCCATGACCAGCGGTCCGTCCTTCCGAAGGAACAAGGGAACGTGGGCACTCGGCGGATACTCTAGGTCGTCCCCGGCCAAATGGCGGAGAGCCACGGCCAGCTCCCCTTCAGACAAGCCCCCGAGACTCAAGCGAAGCTTGTCCTCTCCGTCCCCGAGCATCCACAAGGAGCGCGAGTGCGCCTGGAGAGGAGCCACCCGCAGCATCAGGAACTCCCTCAGGAGCATGGCCCCTGTCAGCTTCGCCGGCTTCGCGTTGCCCGGCCTCAGGTTGGCGGTCATCTTCTCCAGCACCGACTTCGCCCGGTCATCAGTAAGCTTCATGCGGGACCACCCCTCATCAGACTGGGGCATCTCCGTCGGCAGCTTCAACCATGGGTGGACGCACTTGGCATCCATCATGACCCACTTGCTCCTGAAGCCATCGGCCTTCTTTCCAGCCTTCGAGATCGCGTTGGCCCTGCCGGCTGTGATGAAGTTGGCGCAGCCCGAGGTGTGGCCGTCGTTGATTCGGAGTAAGAAGAAGTGGTGCAGCAGTGCCACGAACAGCATCACCCTGACATACGCCTCACAGTAGAAGGCAAAGATTGATAAGAGAAGAACGGAGTTGGATGGAGATGGAGGATTGCATAGAAGAAGTCGGGGAAGGGGGAACCAGGCCAGCGACGACGCTTCTCATAAAGAAGGGGTAGAAGGAGCTCTTCCAAACCTCCGGTACGGCAGAGCTAGCCCGGAGCTTGGTCTTCCCCCTCTCGTTGTTTTCCCCCGCCGTCAGCAGGAGCATGGCGGCGAGGTTCTTCTCCGAGACATTGGGCGCGTCCAGAGCCGGCTCGTACCAGGTAGGCGGCGAAAGAACCTTGGGCTTTCGAGGCACCATTGGTCGGAATTTCGGAAGGGGATTGAAGCAGATCTGGAGATTTCGGAAGCAAGGAGCGAGAGAGGGGATCTGGAGCAAGGCGAAGGAAAGCAATGAAGGCAAGTGTTGCCTGCACCGTCCAATTTGTCAGACAGGCAGTTGCCGAGGCAGCTGGGGAAGCTGAGACGCCCATGTCCAATCAATCGCCACACGCCAACCGTGGCCATAGGCTGTTGGGGCCCACGGCGCTCCGCACTTGCCCTTTGGCTTCACCTCGAAGCCAAGCCCGAGCGCTCCTTGGGCCCGGGGGCTACTGTCGATGTTCTAGGAACGGTGGTCCACAGACTTGCCTACCTGTGGCCCGCGGCGTGTCTCCATCAGTGACCCTGTACGGCCCATCTTCACCAGCAAACACTCAAGACCCTCTCGAGGGGCCAAGCCTCACGAGGCGGATGACGCAAGACCTCCTCAGGGGCGGCCTCACCAGGCTGTCTCACAAGGGGTGGAGAGATCAAGGCAAGGGACACCTCGCGAGGATTGTGTGACTCAAGCCATGACGACTGGAGCCAGGCAGGCGCCAGCGTGCAGTGTCCTCGTTTTCTCTTTGGTGCTAAAGAGGCAAGCACAGGCGAGGAGTCCCGAGGCATCAGACAAAGGTTTCCATATCGGTGCAACAACACGAAGACCAGTAGGACAGCAGGACGGAAGTCACCGTGGAGCCCAAGACGGCGTCACCACCAGAGCCTTTGGCAAACGAAGACAATCTTTTGTCAGGATAGCTTGTACTAGCTATCCCCTTCAAATTGGCCGTTGTGGGATCCCTTCCCGCCTAATATTTGGGAAGAGGACCAGGGCCTCTATATATAGGACAAGCCACCACCGTAGAGAGGGGGCTTGGATGACGGGAGATCATATGATCTCATCTTATCTCATCTTGGACCGGATTCATCCCACCAAAGCCACCACACTCACCAAGCACAAGAACACCTCTCCTTAGAAGGTTGTTCTTCCCTTGTAACTTTTCATCCTCAGCCCAGAGGCAATCCACCACACCACACTGGAGTAGGGTATTTGATGAGGACATGACTACCTTGGATATGATCAAAAATATTGCATATATGCATATTTGTCAGGTGATTTCTAGTGCAAACTATTCAATAATCTATTTATGTTATCCAGAACAAAAATACTTCACACACTTTTGTGTTTTGTCTAATTGCAGGTGTATGGGACATTTGTATAATCCACATATGAAGATAAGGAAGAAAGAGATGTTTATTTGCTGTCCAAAAAGTTCTCTCACGTCACTTTTGGCCCAAGAGAAGATAGAGTCCAAGTCTCTCACGTTCTGGATTCAGATTCGGACTGTACAGACACACCTGACTCAAAACGCACACAAGTTTTTCATACGGACTCCGAATTGGGTGATTCTTTTTTTGTTGGAAACTAGATTTCGTGCACTATCCAACCCAATTGGAGTCACCTTCAAATTCGTCCGGAGCGTTGAGTTGTGGACGAAACAATCTGATGCTGCAGCAGAATCCGAGTCAAACTACAAGTCCAAAGGTGTTACATCACCTCCACTTGGGCCCATTGGCCTTGTACGACCTAGATTTAGTTTTAGGCTGCCTTGGGACGTCCTCCCACCTCCTTGGCCGCCACCCCTTGCTCCTATATAAGTAGATCCATCTAGTAGCTTTTCCTTGGGATTTGTTTAGTTAAAAGTTAGCCATTGCAACTTCGTGTACTTTGTTTGTGTCCAACGACCAGACCAAGACCGTTTACGGATCCCCACCTTTATCAATACTTCATCTATATTCGCAATATTCAGATTGCTTTATCATATTCTTGCTTGTTCTTCGATTGCTTGCAGGAATAGACCTTCGTGGTCAGGTTGATTGTGCTCTGGCGTGGTCAATAACCTCTCGGAGTTGGTTTAGCGATTGCTAAGGCGCAACATCATGCACGTTTGTAGTCGAATCGTCAAAGTCGTCTCCACCAAATCGATAGTTATCATCTCATCGAAAGATCGGGACACCCCGCCTCTATCAAGTGGTATCAGTTTTCAGGTTGCTCGGTGAGAATTTCCAGTTTTTCCTAGATTAGATTTTTTTCTTACCTATTGTCCAAGAAAAAGCCACAAAAAAAAGTTAGATCTGTTCATCCTTTATCCAAGCCAGTCTGAGCCTTTGCAATTTTCTATTCATTGCTTGCATAGTTGAATTATCGGTTGCATCGTCGTGTCAGTTGCTGGTCTTAGTGTCTAGTTCGTTTAGAGTTTCGAGTTCTGTTCACATTAGTCACGCCACCGCTGCATCATTATCTCTTCCGCTGTCCACCACCCATCCATCAATTTCCACCACGTGCTACCCACCATTCATTGTCATAATAATAGTTGAGATCGTTCACATCTTCACTTGATCCAATCTGCATCTTATCTAGTTTGTTTTGGAAAGAGGGAGAAAAAAAGAGAGAAAAAAAAGAGAGAAAAAAAAGGAAAAAAAAGTCAGAGAAAAAAAAGGAGAGAAAGAAAAAAAAAGTGTGAGGAAAAAAAAAAAGAGAAGAAAAAAAAACAAAATTCGGATCTTTTTAGACTCAATCTCGTAGTTGAATTCAGATTGGAATCTGTTTTGTGCACTGTTCAGTAAAACAGGCATAACTTCCTCATACGAAGTCCATTTTGCCTCCGCGAGTACTCAAATGAAAGATAGCGAGGAGCCGCATCTAAATAGTTGCAGAAGCTAGTTCAATATTTGACACCTCAAAATCGGCTTCTAAATAGGTCTTTTTGCCCTCCGAAGTTCGTGAACACAGCTTGTTCCAATTTTTCAGGCCAGTTTTAGAATTCTTTGACTCCTCATATCAACTCGGAATTGAGTGATTCTTTTTGCATTGGAAATCTTGAGTTAGTAGCATTCTTTGAAAGAATTTATCAGGAAATCGGCACAAACTTTTTCAGAGGAAAGTTGGAGACAAAGTTGTTGATATATCCTGCTTGGCTCTTGTTTCACCTCATTATCTTCACTGCTGTTGTGATCTTCACTTATATCTTGCTGTCAAGAGCTACTTAGTATCCTTCATTGATGCTAGTTGTGCTACGTCGTGACCTCATTAGTGTTCTAGGCTCGCGTCTCTAGTCCGGTCTAGCCTAGGACCAGCACAGTACCGTCGTTGGGCGTTTATTCAACATTGCATCTTTGAATTGATTATTGCTAATCTTTTGCTACCATATATAGCCAACCCAGCTCCACATATTTCTACACCGTGTATACGTACGCTCCCCTGGCAATCGCTTTACTCAATATTCGGAGTTACTTGACACCGCTGGTTGCCGATCACCGCCTGCTGCATGGTAAGAACTTGTAAGACATTGATATTTGCTTTACTGTGAGCGTTTTACCACCACATCCTAGTAGTTATAGGAACATTATTTTTGGGTTTTGTTTCTTGTTCTACTAATCATGACAGGATCCAGAGTCAATTCATGGGCTTTGTCGATCGCGGGAGACGTGCCACCACCTTTGCAAATACCACAACCGTCACGAGAGGTGCACAAACATCCAAATGCACATGATGATGAGGACATGACTACCTTGGATATGACCAAAAATATTGCATATATGCATATTTGTCAGGTGATTTCTAGTGCAAACTATTCAATAATCTATTTATGTTATCCAGAACAAAAATACTTCACACACTTTTGTGTTTTGTCTAATTGCAGGTGTATGGGACATTTGTACAATCCACATATGAAGATAAGGAAGAAAGAGATGTTTATTTTCTGTCCAAAAAGTTCTCTCACGTCACTTTTGGCCCAAGAGAAGATAGAGTCCAAGTCTCTCACGTTCTGGATTCAGATTCGGACTCCACAGACATACCTGACTCAAAACGCACACAAGTTTTTCATACGGACTCCGAATTGGGTGATTCTTTTTTTGTTGGAAACTAGATTTCGTGCACTTTCCAACCCAATTGGAATCACCTTCAAATTCGTCCGGAGCGTTGAGTTGTGGATGAAACAATCTGATGCTGCAGCAGAATCCGAGTCAAACTACAAGTCCAAAGGTGTTACATCACTTCCACTTGGGCCCATTGGCCTTGTACGACCTAGATTTAGTTTTAGGCTGCCTTGGGACGTCCTCCCACCTCCTTGGCCTCCACCCCTTGCTCCTATATAAGTAGATCCATCTAGTAGCTTTTCCTTGGGATTTGTTTAGTTAAAAGTTAGCCAACGCAACTTCGTGTACTTCGTTTGTGTCCAACGACCAGACCAAGACCGCTTACGGATCCCCACCATTATCAATACCTCATATATATTTGCAATATTCAGATTGCTTTATCATATTCTTGCTCGTTCTTCGATTGCTTGCAGGAATAGACCTTCGTGGTCAGGCTGACCGTGCTTCCGGCATCGTCAGTAACCTCAGGAGATTGGTTTAGCGATTGCTAAGGCGCAACGTCGTGCACGTTTGTAGTCGGATCGTCAAAGTCGTCTCCACCAAATCGATAGTTATCATCTCATCGAAAGATCGGGACACCCTCGCCTCTATCAAGTGGTATCAGTTTTCAGGTTGCTCGGTGAGAATTTCCAGTTTTCCTAGATTAGATTTATTTTCTTACCTATTGTCCAAGAAAAAGCCACACAAAAAAAAGTTAGATCTGTTCATCCTTTATCCAAGCCAGTCTGAGCCTTTGCAATTTTCTATTCATTGCTTGCATAGTTGAATTATCGGTTGCATCGTTGTGTCAGTTGCTGGTCTTAGCGTCTAGTTCCTTTAGAGTTTCGAGTTCTGTTCACATTAGTCACGCCGCCGCTGCATCATTATCCCTTCCGCTGTCCACCATCCCATCTATTAATTTCCATCACGTGCTACGCACTGTTCATTGTCATAATCATAGTTGAGGTCATTCACATCTTCGCCTGATCCAATCTGCATCTTATCTAGTTTGTCTTGAAAAAAAAAGATAGAGAAAAAAAAGAGTAAAAAGGAAAAAAAAGAAAAAGAGAGAGAAGAAAAAGAAAAAAAAAGCGTGAGAAAAAAAAGAGAGAAGAAAAAAAATTGGATCTATCTAGAATCAATCTCGTACCTGAATTCGGATTGGAATCTGTTTTGCGCACTGTTCAGTAAAACAGGTGTATCTTCCTCATACGAAGTCCGTTTTGGCTCCGTGAGTACTCAAATTGAAGATAGCGACGAGCCGCATCTAAATAGTTGCAGAAGCTAGTTCAATATTTGACACCTCAAAATCGGCTTCTAAATAGGTCTTTTTGCCCTCCGAAGTTCGTGAACACAGCTTGTTCCAATTTTTCAGGCCAGTTTTAGAATTCTTTGACTCCTCATATCAACTCGGAATTGAGTGATTCTTTTTGCATTGGAAAGCTTGAGTTAGTAGCATTCTTTGAAAGAATTTATCAGAAAATTGTCTCAAACTTTTCAAGAGGAAAGTTGGAGAGAGAGTTGTTGTATATCCTGCTTGGCAGTTGTTTTTCATCATTATCTTCACTGCCGTTGTGATCTTCACTTATATCTTGCTGTCAAGAGCTACTTAGTATCCTTCATTGATGCTAGTTGTGCTACACCGTGACCTTATTAGTGTTCTAGGCTCGCGTCTCTAGTCCGGTCTAGCCTAGGACCAGCACAGTACCGTCGTTGGGCGTTTATTCAACATTGCATCTTTGAATTGATTATTGCTAATCTTTTGCTACCATATATAGCCAACCCAGCTCCACATATTTCTACACCGTGTATACGTACGCTCCCCTGGCAATCGCTTTACTGAATATTCGGAGTTACTTGACACCGCTGGTTGCCGATCACCGCCTGCTGCATGGTAAGAACTTGTAAGACATTGATATTTGCTTTACTGTGAGCGTTTTACCACCACATCCTAGTAGTTATAGGAACATTATTTTTGGGTTTTGTTTCTTGTTCTACTAATCATGACAGGATCCAGAGTCAATTCACGGGCTTTGTCGATCGCGGGAGACGTGCCACCACCTTTGCAAATACCACAACCGTCACGAGAGGTGCACAAACATCCAAATGCACATGATCAGGTTAATGTATCTATACCACCATTTAATGGCCGTTTTAAACCTGCTTTATATATTGAATGGGAGTTCGACATAAAAAATATATTTGCTTCCCATAATTTTGATGAACATAAAAAGGTTAAGGTTGCGGTTGGTTCTTTCACTAGTTATGCTTTGGTTTGGTGGAGTGAATATTGTCGGTTACACCCTGATTATATACCTGCTACTTGGGATGATTTGAAACTTGCCATGCGACATACTTTCGTCCCTGCTTATTATACTCGTGACATGATTAAGAAGTTGCAACACTTAAAACAAGGTAGTGAAACTGTAACAAAATATTATGATGATTTACAAACTACCTTGTTGCATTCCTCTTTAGAAGAAAGTGAAGATGATTTTATGGATAGATTTTGGGGAGGATTAAACCGTGATATTCAAGAGATACTAATTCATGAAGAGTGTTATCCTATGGACCATTTGTTTCATCTTGCTTGCAAAGCTGAACAGGAAATAAAACGACGTGTTGTCCACGAGGAGAACAAGCGCACGGTGCACATTCCAAGAGTTGATATGATTGTTTCTTCAACTACTAGGCATACTATGACAACCACATCCGTTGTTGTCAGGACTACATCACCTCCACCATGTGACACATCGCCCCCGAGAGTGACTACATCATCTGAGTTGATCATAAGAGGTAATGAGAAAGGTACTGATCTTCCATCTCTACATGAGAATGATGAATGCCTTGTCAATTTGAATGCACCATCTGATGAGCTACCCACTACTTTGATCACACCACCTATTTTAGAGGACTGCGTTGATAATTTGACTTTGCCATGTGATCAAACAACTGAAATACCAACAATTTTGAGTGCACCCATTGAATTAACTATTGATGCAAAAGAACCAATGTTTAATCATTTTGATATGACCTCTAATCTTGGTGATGATTCTGTGTTGAATGACTTATTGCATGTTTGCTTATTTAAGCATGTTGTAGCATGTAAATTTGATGCAAGTAAGGTTTATTCACCAATGTTGGGATGGTTTAATGATGAACATTGTCAATCTTTTGAAATGAATAAGAGCTTCACTTATATGTGCAAACTGAGTTGCAATATTTTCATGCCTTCTACTTCTTGTGCTAATTTTTTGTCTTTAGATTTTATGAACTATGCAAGTTACTCATCTATTCATGTGTCATATATGCAAAAATCAAGGGAAGTAAAAATGGATGACATATACATATACAACATGTACACCTTGTCTCTTTTGTTAGCCACATTTCAGATTAAGCAACGTCGAGGACGGCTTTATTTTCAAGAAGGGGAGGATGATGAGGACATGACTACCTTGGATATGACCAAAAATATTGCATATATGCATATTTGTCAGGTGATTTCTAGTGCAAACTATTCAATAATCTATTTATGTTATCCAGAACAAAAATACTTCACACACTTTTGTGTTTTGTCTAATTGCAGGTGTATGGGACATTTGTACAATCCACATATGAAGATAAGGAAGAAAGAGATGTTTATTTGCTGTCCAAAAAGTTCTCTCACGTCACTTTTGGCCCAAGAGAAGATAGAGTCCAAGTCTCTCACGTTCTGGATTCAGATTCGGACTGCACAGACATACCTGAATCAAAACGCACACAAGTTTTTCATACGGACTCCGAATTGGGTGATTCTTTTTTTGTTGGAAACTAGATTTCGTGCACTTTCCAACCCAATTGGAATCACCTTCAAATTCGTCCGGAGCGTTGAGTTGTGGATGAAACAATCTGATGCTGCAGCAGAATCCGAGTCAAACTACAAGTCCAAAGGTGTTACATCACCTCCACTTGGGCCCATTGGCCTTGTACGACCTAGATTTAGTTTTAGGCTGCCTTGGGACGTCCTCCCACCTCCTTGGCCTCCACCCCTTGCTCCTATATAAGTAGATCCATCTAGTAGCTTTTCCTTGGGATTTGTTTAGTTAAAAGTTAGCCAACGCAACTTCGTGTACTTCGTTTGTGTCCAACGACCAGACCAAGACCGCTTACGGATCCCCACCGTTATCAATACCTCATATATATTTGCAATATTCAGATTGCTTTATCATATTCTTGCTCGTTCTTCGATTGCTTGCAGGAATAGACCTTCGTGGTCAGGCTGACCGTGCTTCCGGCATCATCAGTAACCTCAGGAGATTGGTTTAGCGATTGCTAAGGCGCAACGTCGTGCACGTTTGTAGTCGGATCGTCAAAGTCGTCTCCACCAAATCGATAGTTATCATCTCATCGAAAGATCGGGACACCCTCGCCTCTATCACATGATCAGGTTAATGTATCTATACCACCATTTAATGGCCGTTTTAAACCTGCTTTATATATTGAATGGGAGTTCGACATAAAAAATATATTTGCTTCCCATAATTTCAATGAACATAAAAAGGTTAAGGTTGCGGTTGGTTCTTTCACTGGTTATGCTTTGGTTTGGTGGAGTGAATATTGTCAGTTACACCCTGATTATATACCTACTACTTGGGATGATTTGAAACTTGCCATGCGACATACTTTCGTCCCTGCTTATTATACTCGTGACATGATTAAGAAGTTGCAACACTTAAAACAAGGTAGTGAAACTGTAACAAAATATTATGATGATTTACAAACTACCTTGTTGCATTCCTCTTTAGAAGAAAGTGAAGATGATTTTATGGATAGATTTTGGGGAGGATTAAACCGTGATATTCAAGAGATACTAACTCATGAAGAGTGTTATCCTATGGACCATTTGTTTCATCTTGCTTGCAAAGCTGAACAGGAAATAAAACGACGTGTTGGCCACGAGGAGAACAAGCGCACGGTGCACATTCCAAGAGTTGATATGATTGTTCCTTCAACTACTAGGCATACTATGACAACCACATCCGTTGTTGTCAGGACTACATCACCTCCACCATGTGACACATCGCCCCCGAGAGTGGCTACATCATCTGAGTTGATCATAAGAGGTAATGACAAAGGTACTGATCTTCCATCTCTACATGAGAATGATGAATGCCTTGTCAATTTGAATGCACCATCTGATGAGCTACCCACTACTTTGATCACACCACCTATTTTAGAGGACTACGTTGATAATTTGACTTTGCCATGTGATCAAACAACTGAAATACCAACAATTTTGAGTGCACCCATTGAATTAACTATTGATGCAAACGAACCAATGTTTAATCATTTTGATATAACCTGTAATTTTGGTGATGATTCTGTGTTGAATGACTTATTGCATGTTTGCTTATTTAAGCATGTTGTAGCATGTAAATTTGATGCAAGTAAGGTTTATTCACCAATGTTGGGATGGTTTAATGATGAACATTGTCAATCTTTTGAAATGAATAAGAGCTTCACTTATATGTGCAAACTGAGTTGCAATATTTTCATGCCTTCTACTTCTTGTGCTAATTTTTTGGCTTTAGATTTTATGAACTATGTAAGTTACTCATCTATTCATGTGTCATATATGCAAAAATCAAGGGAAGTAAAAATGGATGACATATACATATACAACATGTACACCTTGTCTCTTTTGTTAGTCACATTTCAGATTAAACAACGCCAAGGACGGCTTATTTTCAAGAAGGGGAGGATGATGAGGACATGACTACCTTGGATATGACCAAAAATATTGCATATATGCATATTTGTCAGGTGATTTCTAGTGCAAACTATTCAATAATCTATTTATGTTATCCACAACAAAAATACTTCACACACTTTTGTGTTTTGTCTAATTGCAGGTGTATGGGACATTTGTACAATCCACATATGAAGATAAGGAAGAAAGAGATGTTTATTTGCTGTCCAAAAAGTTCTCTCACGTCACTTTTGGCCCAAGAGAAGATAGAGTCCAAGTCTCTCACGTTCTGGATTCAGATTCGGACTGCACAGACACACCTGACTCAAAACAGACACAAGTTTTTCATACGGACTCCGAATTGGGTGATTCTTTTTTTGTTGGAAACTAGGTTTCGTGCACTTTCCAACCCAATTGGAATCACCTTAAAATTCGTCCGGAGCGTTGAGTTGTGGACGAAACAATCTGATGCTGCAGCAGAATCCGAGTCAAACTACAAGTCCAAAGGTGTTACATCACCCCCACTTGGGCCCATTGGCCTTGTACGACCTAGATTTAGTTTTAGGCTGCCTTGGGACGTCCTCCCACCTCCTTGGCCGCCACCCCTTGCTCCTATATAAGTAGATCCATCTAGTAGCTTTTCCTTGGGATTTGTTTAGTTAAAAGTTAGCCATTGCAACTTCGTGTACTTCGTTTGTGTCCAACGACCAGACCAAGACCGCTTCCGGATCCCCACCATTATCAATACTTCATATATATTTGCAATATTCAGATTGCTTTATCATATTCTTGCTCGTTCTTCGATTGCTTGCAGGAATAGACCTTCGTGGTCAGGCTGACCGTGCTTCCAGCATCGTCAGTAACCTCAGGAGATTGGTTTAGCGATTGCTAAGACGCAACGTCGTGCACGTTTGTAGTCGGATCGTCAAAGTCGTCTCCACCAAATCGATAGTTATCATCTCATCGAAAGATCGGGACCCTCGCATCTATCACCAGCCCATAAATCCTTCATTGTCAAGAGCTACTTAGTATCCTTCATTAGTGTTCTAGGCTCGCGTCTCTAGTCCGGTCTAGCCTGGGACCAGCACAGTACCGTCGTTGAGCGTTTATTCAACATTGCATCTTTGAATTGATTATTGCTAATCTTTTGCTACCATATATAGCCAACCCAGCTCCACATATTTCTACACCGTGTATACGTACGCTCCCCTGGCAATCGCTTTACTCAATATTCGGAGTTACTTGACACCGCTGGTTGCCGATCACCGCCTGCTGCATGGTAAGAACTTGTAAGACATTCATATTTGATTTACTGTGAGCGTTTTACCACCACATCCTAGTAGTTATAGGAACATTATTTTTGGGTTTTGTTTCTTGTTCTACTAATCATGACAGGATCCAGAGTCAATTCATGGGCTTTGTCGATCGCGGGAGACGTGCCACCACCTTTGCAAATACCACAACCGTCACGAGAGGTGCACAAACATCCAAATGCACATGATCAGGTTAATGTATCTATACCACCATTTATTGGCCGTTTTAAACCTGCTTTATATATTGAATGGGAGTTCGACATAAAAAACATATTTGCTTCCCATAATTTCGATGAACATAAAAAGGTTAAGGTTGCGGTTGGTTCTTTCACTGGTTATGCTTTGGTTTGGTGGAGTGAATATTGTCGGTTACACCCTGATTATATACCTACTACTTGGGATGATTTGAAACTTGCCATGCGACATACTTTCGTCCCTGCTTATTATACTCGTGACATGATTAAGAAGTTGCAACACTTAAAGCAAGGTAGTGAAACTGTAACAAAATATTATGATGATTTACAAACTACCTTGTTGCATTCCTCTTTAGAAGAAAGTGAAGATGATTTTATGGATAGATTTTGGGGAGGATTAAACCGTGATATTCAAGAGATACTAATTCATGAAGAGTGTTATCCTATGGACCATTTGTTTCATCTTGCTTGCAAAGCTGAACAGGAAATAAAACGACGTGTTGGCCACGAGGAGAACAAGCGCACGGTGCACATTCCAAGAGTTGATATGATTGTTCCTTCAACTACTAGGCATACTATGACAACCACATCCGTTGTTGTCAGGACTACATCACCTCCACCATGTGACACATCGCCCTCGAGAGTGGCTACATCATCTGAGTTGATCATAAGAGGTAATGACAAAGGTACTGATCTTCCATCTCTACATGAGAATGATGAATGCCTTGTCAATTTGAATGCACCATCTGATGAGCTACCCATTACTTTGATCACACCACCTATTTTAGAGGACTGTGTTGATAATTTGACTTTGCCATGTGATCAAACAACTGAAATACCAACAATTTTGAGTGCACCCATTGAATTAACTATTGATGCAAAAGAACCAATGTTTAATCATTTTGATATGACCTCTAATCTTGGTGATGATTCTGTGTTGAATGACTTATTGCATGTTTGCTTATTTAAGCATGTTGTAGCATGTAAATTTGATGCAAGTAAGGTTTATTCACCAATGTTGGGATGGTTTAATGATGAACATTGTCAATCTTTTGAAATGAATAAGAGCTTCACTTATATGTGCAAACTGAGTTGCAATATTTTCATGCCTTTTACTTCTTGTGCTAATTTTTTGGCTTTAGCTTTTATGAACTATGCAAGTTACTCATCTATTCATGTGTCATATATGCAAAAATCAAGGGAAGTAAAAATGGATGACATATACATATACAACATGTACACCTTGTCTCTTTTGTTAGCCACATTTCAGATTAAGCAACGCCGAGGACGGCTTTATTTTCAAGAAGGGGAGGATGATGAGGACATGACTACCTTGGATATGATCAAAAATATTGCATATATGCATATTTGTCAGGTGATTTCTAGTGCAAACTATTCAATAATCTATTTATGTTATCCAGAACAACAATACTTCACACACTTTTGTGTTTTGTCTAATTGCAGGTGTATGGGACATTTGTATAATCCACATATGAAGATAAGGAAGAAAGAGATGTTTATTTGCTGTCCAAAAAGTTCTCTCATGTCAATTTTGGCCCAAGAGAAGATAGAGTCCAAGTCTCTCACGTTCTGGATTCAGATTCGGACTGCACAGACACACCTGACTCAAAACGCACACAAGTTTTTCATACGGACTCCGAATTGGGTGATTCTTTTTTTGTTGGAAACTAGATTTCGTGCACTTTCCAACCCAATTGGAGTCACCTTCAAATTCGTCCGGAGCATTGAGTTGTGGATGAAACAATCTGATGCTGCAGCAGAATCCGAGTCAAACTACAAGTCCAAAGGTGTTACATCACCTCCACTTGGGCCCATTGGCCTTGTACGACCTAGATTTTGTTTTAGGCTGCCTTGGGACGTCCTCCCACCTCCTTGGCCGCCACCCCTTGCTCCTATATAAGTAGATCCATCTAGTAGCTTTTCCTTGGGATTTGTTTAGTTAAAAGTTAGCCATTGCAACTTCGTGTACTTTGTTTGTGTCCAACGACCAGACCAAGACCGTTTACGGATCCCCACCTTTATCAATACTTCATCTATATTCGCAATATTCAGATTGCTTTATCATATTCTTGCTTGTTCTTCGATTGCTTGCAGGAATAGACCTTCGTGGTCAGGTTGATTGTGCTCTGGCGTGGTCAATAACCTCTCGGAGTTGGTTTAGCGATTGCTAAGGCGCAACGTCGTGCACGTTTGTAGTCGAATCGTCAAAGTCGTCTCCACCAAATCGATAGTTATCATCTCATCGAAAGATCGGGACACCCCGCCTCTATCAGTATTACACCACATCGGTGGCCCGAACCAGTATAAACTCTTGTGTCTCTTGTTCTTTGTGTTCGTCAAGCTAGGCCTTGAGATCATGATGTGTGCGAGCTAGAGAGGGGGAGAGATCTTCGTACGCACCACAATGTTCAAACCTCAATGATTTTGCCGGAACCAGAAATCCAACAATATGAGTGGTTAGTCATGGCTTTTGTGTTGACTAATGCACCTAGTACTTTCATGAGATTAATGAACGAAGTTTTACGTGCTTTCGTTGGACGATTTGTGGTAGTCTATTGTCGATGAGAACGACACCTATGGGATCACAGGGAATCCCTTCTACGATTGGCAGACGCGGGGCTGTGGAAAGAGTGGGCTTAGAAGATCAACACGGGGGAGTTTATCCAGGTTCAGGCTGCAAGTGATGCGTAATACCCTAGTCCTACTAGTTTGTGTTTATCTAGTGTTTTTGGACTAGCTACAAAGCGTGCAGGGTCCAAAAAGTCCGAATCCTCTCACAGTACGCCGCTGCCTCCTTTCATAGTCAAAGGGGCTGCCACAGTGGCACATAGTAGGTTGAAAGTTGTACAGTAGTCGAGTTTATCGCCTAACATCATGGGACAAAACACATTAAATGCGCTACTTCGGTGTCCTCTCGCTTTATCGGGGATGGTAACGAAGCGCATCCCGTTCGTCGCCGCTTCACCTTGCTCCGACACGTGTCCAGGCCAACAAGGCATGTAGCGCCATGTAGGCTGGCAGGCTGCTGAGCTGGTGTGGTGGCAGGGTCTTCATGAAGATCTGCATCCCACCACGTAGGTGCTTGAATAGTTGGCCTGGGAGCCACGTACTCCTATGTGGGTACCTGTTTAGTTGGTGGGTCGGTCGCTGAGCTGGAGTGGTAACGGGGCGGCAAGGCCTTCCCGCGGTCTTGCTGATCTTCCCGGCAAGGGTCTTGCGGGGGCCTTGTGGTCGCCCTCGGCAAGAGTCTTGCCGGGGCCTCATGGGTATCTTTGGCAGGAGCCTTGCCGGGACCTCGTGGGCATCCTCGGCAAGGAGCCTTGTTGTTATCTTGTTTTTTGGTTCCTATCTAGGCCTCACAAGCCCTTTGTCTTCACAAAGGTCTGCATGCCCCCATGGAGGCGCCTCCCTAGCCTTGGTTCCGATGTGGTTGACAGTGTCGGAACTCTTAGGCTCAAGGGTGGCGGCTCTGCTGGTGTTGGGAAAGTTTCCCCGGCAAGGCTCTTGCCAGGGCCGTGAAGGCGACCCCGGCAAGAGCCTTGCCAGGGGAGTTTCACCTCGCCCCTCTGCTTCTCGCGCCTTCGGCTTGGTGCTGCTCTCATAGTCTTGGGTCTTCGCTTCGTCTTCTGTCCCGACCAGCATGGCCGCAGGCGTGTGGCTGCGACTGCCCGTGTACAAGTAAAGGGGTACAAAAAAGGACCCCTACTTTTGTACACCGAGAGGAGCCCCCAGGCATGGGTCGCATATAAGCGCGGAGCATTATTGGGCCAGGCCCAGAACGGTGCGTGGGCACGCGTGCGGCGGAGTTTTACCGTAGTAACTCCCTCGCCAGTTGCACTTCCCCATGACCCGCGCTAAATTCGTGACGTGGGGGCCGTGCGTGGAATGACCGCAGCACGCTCGCGTCATCCCATGATGAATAGTAAACAGGCGGCTTGTGTGTCCCTTTTAAAACTACAGGGCCACTGCTCATTTACTCTCTCTGCCTTGGAACTGTCATTCCATGTTTCCCACTACGCCTACCCCTTGCGCCACGTATGCCGCATGCATGGCATGGGATAGGTAACAGATGCACGGGGCATGGGAAGGCGCGCGGTGGCCAAATTTTACGCGCCTTTGATTGGGCAGGGAGGGCGGTCGATGGCCTTCCTGTTGCGAACTTAATGAGTCGGACCAAAACATGATCTTCAGAGGCATAGAGCCAGTCTTTTAGCCTTCCCCACTCAGCTATAAAAAGGGGACTCCGGAGGAGGAGGGGGGCATCTCCTCACGTCTCCCCTCCGTCTCTATTCTCCATCCACCGCCATGGTGAGAGGGCGTGGTCGTGGCCGTTCCCTTGTGGAGGCAACCAGGTCTTCCTCTGGCCAGAGAGCTGCGGCGGTCAAGGAAGAGCCGGACGCCCAGGGTGAAGGCCACGTTCGAGGTAGAGGTGCCGGCCGGGGTCACGGTCGGCGAGGCGGTCGAGGCAGAGGTGGGCGTGGAAGGGTGACACTCGCGTCGTCACCATCTCTGTCACCATCTCCTCCTGCTTCGTCGAGCGGCCATGTCGGGGACACGGCGCTGGAGTTTATCCTGCAGTTGCGTGAGCCATCGCGCAGCCGCCTGCACCTTCCCGGGGCGTTTGTGAGGGTGCTGGAGATCAACCAGCCATCGAGGTTAAGGCTTCACATGGAGAGGTGTTGCCATGGCGACATGTGGGTGAACACAAGGTTCCCCGCCCCTCATGTGATGCTCCTTTGTCGTGGCTAGATAACCTTCGCGCGTGCCCATTGCTTGATGGATGTGCATGTCTTCTACTTCAAGCTAGCGGAGAGTGACTTGCTCTCCGTCAAGGTCTTCGGGCGCTCGAGACACAGGCTAGGGTGCTGTGCAGAGAGCTCGACCGATGGCGAAAGCAGCTCTTCAGGCGACAGTGACGAGGAGGGCAGCGACAGCAAAGACGAGGGTAGCGGCCGGGAGGATGATAGGTCCAACTAGGCGTCGGACACACCGTTCCTGGGCAATGCCGGGAGCACCATCATCTGCATTGCCAGCTCCCTGAACTTCTCAGGGTCATCGCCTTGGGAGGATGGCCTTGGAGGGACGGAGAAGATGAAGAAGGCGGGTAGCGGTCCGTCAAGTCGGAGTATGATGGCATCGACGCCTTCGTCGCGTATTGTCGGCCCGTTGCCTTGTCTTTCGGCTCGTCTTCCGGCACCGTCATCACCGAGCTTCTTCTGGACGACTGCCGGGATGTTCTCTTGGTGTCTTCTGCTGCTCGTACCTCGCCTAGGCACTCCTTTTGCCCTCCCACTATCTTGGTCCGCTTCCTGGGGAGAGGGACAAGAGAAAGGGATTATGGGCATCTTATCCTTTTTTAAGCCTGCGGGCATTTGTCAGATTTAAACCTTGTAATCCCCTTCCTCATGTTTACATTCCGTATGAGTTGTACTTGGTTGCAACGTATTAATGAAAAAGGGGGCTTGCCGGGTTCTTTTGTGCATGAGCAAGGCTCACACCAAGGAACAAGTCCTTGTTATCTTAAGATAAGCATTGTTGCCCGACAGCAGACCTTGTCGTCCTCCCACTTCATAGCTCGACCATACTCACGGTCTTGGCGGAGGCAGGGGCGAAGTAGGATTAGGCCTTTCGTTTGTTTCCTAGTCACCACAGCTACAACCAAGTTCTAGCCCAAAGAAGAGTTACTGGGCATAGGAAAGGGGGCATGGTGGCCCGGGAACAAATGAAGTCTCATACATCCAAGTCCCATACAGAAATGCATAATAGGAGATAAAAGACTTATCTGAATCTGTAGCCCCCGGCAACCTTGGCTTGCCATGGTCGGGTACTTGAATCTGCAGCTCCTGGCAATGGCTTGTGGGGGTCGAGGATGTCAGTCCATCTCCCTGCTCTTAGATGGTTTGGCAGAAACACCTGTGCAGCCTGTGAACCAAAGAAAGGACTGGAAAGGACAGAAGGACACACACTCGACCTCTATGCTAGGGGTTAGTTGCCGCTGAGCACTATCAACCGTAACAAAAAGAGAGACTCAACCTAGCTTGCATGCTAAAACTTAGGGCGCCAGTGATTCATTCATTTATGCTCAGGGTCTGTGCCTGGCTCCGTACAAAGGGTTACATGCCTTGCCGACAAGGCTTGTACAAAAGGTGGTTTGCCGGGAGGCCCAGCAACCGCGCCTCATGGGTAAAACTTACGAAGATATTCGGTGTTCCAGGAGTTGCTCACTAGAATACCATCTTCGGTCTCCAGGCGGACTGCGCCAGGCTTGGTGACTCACGTTACCCGATAAGGGCCTTCCCACTTTGGCATCAACTTGTTGGAATTCTTGGCCGACTGAAAGCGCCGAAGAATAAGGTCACCTTCCTCAAAACTTCGGGCATGAACCTTGCGGCTATGGTAGCGGCGCAAGGCTTGCTGGTAGCGCGCAGCCCGCACAACCGCCCAAAGACGATCTTCCTCAAGGAGCGTCGCGTCATCTTGCCACAACTGCTCTTTCTCAAGCTCATCATAAGCGAGCATTCGAGGTGACCCGTATGTGAGTTCCATGGGGAGAACTGCTTCTGCCTCATATACCAAGGCAAAGGATGTCTAGTCGGTGGCTTGATATGGCGTCGTTCTGATTAACCAAAGAACCACCGGCAACTCATCAATCCAGCGCCTTCCACACTTGTGCAGCTTGTCAAAACTCTTTGTCCTCACGCCTCATGGTACTTCAGCATTTGCCCTCTCCGCCTGGGCGTTGTTCCATGGGTGCGCCACTGAAGCGAAATAGACCTTGCTGCCAAGGCCCAGGATGTACTGCATGAAGGTGCGTCTTGTGAACTGCGTGCCATTGTCGGTGATGACCCTGTTCGGCACACCAAAACGGCAAACTAGCCCTTTGAAGAACTTGACAGCTGACTGTGCTGTCACCTTCCTCACTACTTCCACTTCGGGTCACTTTGTGAACTTGTCGATTGCGACATACAAGTACTGAGAGCCCCCGACAGCATGGGGAAAGCGGCCCAGTATGTCGAGCCCCCAGAGTGAAAATGGCCAGGGGAGAGGGATTGTTTGAAGGGCTTGAGCTGGCTGATGAAGCTTCTTTAAATGGAACTGGCACATTTTACACTTGGTTACTAGTGCAGCTGCATCCTGGAGGGTTGTGGGCCAGAAGAAACCTTGCCGGAATGCCTTGCTGGCAAGGGCTCTCGACCCTATGTGGGCGCCACATACGCCTACATGTATCTCTGCCAACAGCTCCAGCCCGTCCTCTTGAGGAATGCACTTTAGCTTCACGCTATTTGGCCTCCTTCTGTACAAGGTATTATCCACAAACTGGTACATGTTGGACCGACGGGCTACTCTTCCTGCTTCCTCCTGTTCGTCAGGGAGTTCCCCTGCTTGGAGGAAACAGACGGTGTGCTGCGCCCATGCCGGAGCCTGGGGCTCGATGACAAGGACTAAAGGCTCATCTTCAGCCGTAGGGGTAGCTGTCTCTACGGTCAAGGCTGAGGCCCTGCCGAAGGTGGTTGCCCCTCGGCAAGCTTGGGGTACCCGACAACCTCCTTGTCGGCGGCTCCTAGGAGATCGGCGGGAAGGTACTTGCCGGGGCTTGTCTTCCTTCGCTTGTTCTGCCCTGTTGATGGCTCAACGGATGGCTGAATTAACTGAAGTACAAAGGTACCTGGTTCCACAGGCAACTTGAGGGCAGCGCATTTTGATAGGTCGTCAGCAATGCTGTTCTTCGCTCGGGAAACATGCTCTGCCTGTAGGCCATCAAAACATTCTTCCAACTTCCTCACTTCCTTCACGCAGGCTTCCATCAACGGGCTCTCGTAATCCTTGTTAACTTGCCTGACGACGAGCTGCGAATCACCTATGATGATGAGCTTCTTCATTCCGAGGTCTATCACGATCCTGAGACCGGTAAGCAATCCATCGTACTCCGCCGTGTTGTTTGTTGATTTTTCCCGGGGAAAGTGCATTTGGATCACGTACTTGAGGCGCTCTCCGGTGGGTGCGACAAGTAGCACACCAGCACCTTCCAGTGAGAAAGCTCCATCAAAGTAGATAATCCAATTGTGGTAGGTCTCCTTGCCGGGAAGGGTGGTTTCTTGAACCTCTTCGTTGGGCGTTGCGCTTCATTCTGCTATGAATTTTTCCAAGGCTCGGCTTTTGATCATTGAAGTACTTTCAAACATGAGGCCAAAGCTCGACAGCTCCAAAGCCCACTCAACAATCCTCCCTGTCACATCTGGGTTGTGCAAAATCCATTGCAAACAGAGGCGGGTGATGACGACGATCTCATGTGCTTGGAAATAGTGACGCAGCTTTCTCGAGGCCATGAGGAGGCCAAAAAATAGCTTCTGTATACCAGAATATCTTGATCTAGCCCCTTGCAAGAGGGAACTAACAAAATAAATGGGGTGCTGCACCACCTTCTTCTTCTGTCCCACTTGGCCCATTTGCTCAAACTCTGCCTTGCCGGGATCGGGCCTTGCCTGGGGTTCCGCCTTGCCCGCGTTAGGCTCTGCTGGGGAGGGCCCCGGCCCGCCATCCGACAGCTCTGCTGCTACTGCTGCTTCTTCCCCAAGTTCCTCATGCGCCACCAGCACAACACTGACCACTTGATTTGTTGTTGCTAAGTACAACAACAACGACTCTTATGGTTTAGGTGCGACTAGTATTGGCGTGGAAGAGGGGTACCTCTTCAAATCTTGCAGCGCTGCCTCTGCCTCCAGAGTCCACTTTATTGGACCCATGTTTTTCAAACTTTGAAAAATGGGAGGGAGCGCCCAGCAGATTTGGATATGAACCTACTCAGAGCAGCAACGCAGCCGGCAAGCTTACGGACGTCTTTGACCCGTTTTGGCGCCTCAATCTGTTTGATTGCCTTGATCTTGTCGAGATTTTCTTTAATTCTGCATTGAGACACAAAGAACTCAAGAAGTTTTCTGGAGGGGGCACCAAACACGCACTTCTCTGTGTTGATCTTGCGCAGATTTGCAAATGTTTCTTCTAAATCTCGCACGAGCATGGCCCTATCCTTGGTTTTGACCACTATGCCGTCCATATAAGCTTCCATGTTTCTATGTAGCTGGGGCTCAAAACCAATCTGGACTGCTCGGGCAAACGTTGAACCAGCGCTCTGTAACCCAAAAGGCATTCATACAAAACAGTAGGTACCACATGGGGTGATGAACGCGGTTTTTTCTTCGTCTTCCTTCATCATGAAGATCTGGTGGTATCCTGAATAGACGTCGAGGAATGACCACAAGTCACATCCGACATTGGAGTCCAGAATCTGGTCGATGCGTGGCAGAGGGAAATGATCCTTTGGACATGCTTTATTGACATCTGTGTAGTCAATACACAGCCTCCATTTCCCATTTGCCTTATGCACCACCATCGGATTGGCCAACCACGTAGGGTGGAGCACTCCTCTAACCAGGCTTGCCGCCTCCAACTTCTTGATCTCCTCGATGATGAACTCTTGTCGCTCCAAAGCTTTCTTCCTGACCTTCTGCTTGACGGGCCACGCATGAGGGAAGACAACAAGATGGTGCTCAATCACCTCCCTAGGAACGCCGGGGATGTCAGATTCTTGCCATGCAAACACATCAACATTCGCCCGTAGGAAGGCGATGAGCACACTTTCTTATTTGCTGTCGAGGGTGGAGCTTATAGAGAAAGCCCCGCCCGTGTCGTCCTCCTTGACGGAGACCTTCTTGGTTTCTAGTGGTGCAGCCTTGGACTTCTTGCTCTTGCCGGTGGAGCTCTCTGGCACGTCCTCGCCGAGAGCGCAGCACTCCTAAGAGGCACGTTTATCGGAGTGGGTGCAAGAGGTCTTGTCGAAAGAGCTCTCACCGGAAGGGGTCTTGTCGGCCTTCTTCCTTCCCGAGGCTTGAGCGATAGGAGCAAGGGTCGTGGCGGCAGTTGCTACAACTACCTCCCGGTAGAGTTTGTCGACGCAGATGAGCGTGTCTTTCTTGTCAGAGGGGACAGTGATGATGGTCAGCGGCCCCGACATCTTCAATGTGTTGTAGGCGTAGTGTGACGCAGCCATGAACATAGCCAGCTCTGGGCGGCCAAGGATCCCGTTGTATGGCAAGGGGATCTCAGCGACATCGAAAACGATCTTCTCTGTCCTATAGTTCAGCTCTCCCCCAAACGTGACGGGCAGCGTGATTTTGCCTTTTGGCTGGTTCCTTCCCGGGTTGACCCCTTGAAACGCGCCCATCTCCTCGAGATCTCCATCAGGAATCTGCAGCCTCTTTATCACAGCGGGTGAGATCAAGTTCAAACCGGCCCCACCGTCAACCAACACTTTTGTCACCTTGAGGTTGCATATTGTTGGTGAAACCAACAATGGCAAACACCCGACCACAGTTGTGCGATCAGGGTGATCTTTGGTGTCAAAAATGATGGGTGTGCGGGACCACTTTAGTGGCTTCTGGGCATCGAATGACGGCTCCGCCGCAGTGACCTCTCATGCCCACTGTTTTAGTTGGCGATGAGAGGTGTCCAACAAGGCGCCACCATCGACACACATGGCGTCGGTAGCTTTCTGGAACTCATGCTCGCCAGACTCGTCGTCCTCGTCGTGATCATCATCTTCCTCCTTCTTATCGCGGCCCCGAGCGGGTCTCTCTTGTTGATTATATTTGCCGTGGAGACCTCCTTGGCCGCCACGCTTCTTGCTGGACCCCCCAGAACCATCCTGACCCTTCTCCTTGTTCCACCTTTCATATTCAGCCTTCTGCTTTTTTGCAAGCAGCTCAACTTGTCGGCGGTTTTGGAGGTCTTGGCCCTTGGTGCAGTGGATCTTGCAGTACTATTTGTTGGAGCCTCCTGGCTTGTCGGCAGCCGCCAAGGCCCGGTAGGCAGCGCACCTGGCAACCTCCTTGTCGGGGTCATCAGCCTTGGCCTTCTTGGTGATGCCGGGGTCGCCGGATCCCTCAACGGCAAGCATAGTCTTTCCCTTACGCTTCCTGTTGTGGCATAGGCCCTTCTACGTCAGGGCGGCGGCATCTTCGTCCATGGAGTCGGTTTCCGCACCGGCGTCCTCGCCGGGGTACTTCCTTCCTTCTTCGGCCCGAGCACATCTATTTGCCAGAACATAAAGTTTGGCTACATCTTTGACCTTGCTCATTGCCAGCTCTTCACGCATCTTACGGTTGCGTACATTCTGATGGAAGGCACTGATGACAGCAGCGGGATGAACATCTGGGATGGTGTACTGCACACGGCTGAATCTTTGTATGTACTTACGCAAGGACTCGCCATCCTTCTGAGGGTTGACATGCAAGTCACTTGACTGGCAAGAAGCTTGGTGGTCTCTGGTAAAGGCGCCAACAAACTCGTGGCACAGATCCGACCAGGAAGAGATGGAATCCACTAGCATGTGCATCAACCACGACATGACGTTGGGCTTAAGCGCCAACGGAAAGTAGTTGGCGAGCACCTTGTCGTCACTAGCCCTGGCGGCTTGCATCACGATGGTGTAGATGCTGAGGAACTCCGACGAGTGAGTCTTGCCGTTGTACTTTCCCCAACATCAGGCTTGAACATGCGGTGGGATGGCCACTCGAACTGCCGCAACTCTCGGGTAAAGGCCGGACAACCCACCTCATAAGGCAGATCGCTAGAGCCCCCCGATGTTGGCTGGTCCATAGCAGGCCCTGCATGCCGATCCGAGATGGCGCGCCTCCCGCCGCCACTCGATGGTAGTCCGAGCGTCTTCCCGAGCTTGCTCTCGAAGAACTCGATGTTGGTCGCAACGGGTTCGCGGGTCGGATGACGCTGTGGAGGCGTTGTCATAGGCGTCGGCCCGACGAGCCAGTGGCTGCTGTCACGGGTGTGGGGGAGGAGAAGGCACCATGGTCGCAACATCTCCGGTCCTCCCACCGCCGGCTTGCACCGGCTCGACAGAACACCGGCATGAGGGTCCCGCTGGGAGCGACTCATCTTTATTGGCGAAGCTGATGAGGCTTCGGATTGTGGCCCTCCACTCGTCGAGCTTCTTCGCAGCAGGGGGAAGTCGAGGAGCAGTTGCACGTGCGCTAGCGCTTCTGCTCGTGCGGGTGGTGGCAAAAGCCGCGTCGACCGTGATGCGCTCCGACTTCTAACCAAGTTAGAAGGATCTCTGTCACGGTCTTGTGGTCGCACGCCGCTTTCACCGGCACCCGAGCGCGCATGCCGGCCTGGTGCGTCCTGAGAGTGGCGTACAGGGCTCTTCCCGTGGTGGTGCCCGGGAGCTCCGGTGTCGCGGTGTTGCTCATCGCACGCGGCCTGGGAAGGCCGCGACACGGATGCAAGCTGGGGCACCGTAGAGGTTGCCGCGCCGCCAGTGGGCAGCACGGCCCCGCCCCCGGACCCAGCGGCGCGCGGCTCGTTGTCTCGAATCTGAAAGGCGCCGCTTTCCTGGCTCCGATTCCCAGAATGTCATGGATGCTCGCGGGCCACGTCTTCAGCACCGTCCATGGCCACCCGGTCGCCTGCTTGTGCTGGCGCGGATGGGCCGGCTCTGGATGACCCTATCGCCGTGATCCCCTTTTTTTGGGGGGCCATGGTGATGATGAAGTCGATGCGCAAACTTCCAAACCGGATTTTCACAGCTTGCGCCCCCTGTCTGGCGCGCCAAAGATGTCGGTGAGAACGACACCAATGGGATCATAGGGAATCCCTTCTACGGTTGGCGGGCATGGGGCTGTTAAAAGAGCGGGTTTAGAGATCAACACGGGGGAGTTTATCCAGGTTTAGGCCGCAAGTGATGCGTAATACCCTACTCCTGTTGGTTTGTGTTTATATGGTGTTCTAGGACTAGCTACAAAGCGTGCATGGTCCAAATAGTTCGAATGCTCTCACAGTACGTCGCGGGCCTCCTTTTATAGTCAAAGGGGCTGCCACAGTGGCATACAGGAGGTGGAAACTTGTACAGTAGTTGAGTTTATGACCTAACATCACGGGAGAAAACACATTAAATGTGATACTTAGGTGTCCTCTCGCTTTATCGGGGATGGTAACGAAGTCCGTCCCATTCGTCGCCGCTTCGCCTTGCTCCGACACGCGTCCAGGCCAACAAGGCATGCAGCGCCCTGTAGGCTGGCAGGCTGCTGTGCTGGCGTGGTGGCAGGGTCTTCATGAAGATCTGCATGGCACCACGTAGGAGCTTGAATAGTTGGCCTGGGAGCCACGTACTGCCACATGGGTACCTGTTTAGTTGGTGGGTCGGCCGCTGAGCTGGCGTGACGACGGGGCGGCAAGGCCTTGCCATGGTGTTGCTGATCTTCCCGGCAATGGTCTTGCCGGGGCATTGTGGGCGCCCCCGGCAAGAGTCTTGCCGAGGCCTCGTGGGTATCTTTGGCAGGAGCCTTGCTGGGGCCTCGTGGGCATCCTCGGCAAGGAGCCTTGCTGTTGTCTTGTTTCTTGGTTCCTATCTAGGCCTCGCAGGCCCTTTGTCTTCACAAAGGTCTGCATGCCACCATGGAGGAGCCTCTCGAGCCTTGGTTCGGATGTGGTTGACGGTGTCGGAACTCTTAGGCTCAAGGGTGGCGGGTCTGCTGGTGTAGGGCAAGTTGCCCCGGCAAGGCTCTTGCCGGTGCCGTGAAGGCTACCCCAGCAAGGGCCTTGCCAGGGGAGTTTCACCTTGCCCCTCTGCTTCTCGCACCTTCGGCTCGGCGCTGCTCTAGTAGTCTTGGGTCTTCACTTCCTCTTCTGTCCCGCCCAGCATGGTCGTAGGCGTCTGGCTGCGACTGCGCGCGCACAAGTAAATGGGTACAAAAAAGGACCCCTACTTTTGTACACCGACAGGAGCCCCTGGGCCTGGGTGACATATAAGGACGGAGCATTATTGGGCCAGGCCCAGAACGGTGCGCGGGCGTGCATGCGGCGAAGTTTTACCGTAGTAACTCCCTCGCCAGTTGCACTTCCCCACGACCCGCGTTGAATGCGTGACGTGGGGGTCGTGCGTGGAATGACCGCAGCACACTCACATCATCCCGTGATGAATAGTAAAGAGGCGGCTTCCTTGTCCCTTTTAAAACTGCAGGGCCGCTGCTCATTTACTCTCTCTGCCTTGGAACCATCGTTCCACGTTTCCCACTATGCCTGCCCCTTGCGCCACGTACGCCGCATGCATAGTGTGGGGTAGGTGACAGATGCACGAGATATGGGAAGGCGCGCAGCGGCCAATTTTTACGCGCCTTTGATTGGGTGGGGAGGGGGTCGATGGCCTTGCTTGTTGCCAATTTAATGAGCCGGACCAGAACGGGCTCTTCAGAGGCGTAGAGCCTCTCTTTTAGCCTTCCCCGATCATCTATAAAAAGGGGACTCAGGAGGAGGAGGGGGAGCATCTCCTCGTGTCTCCCCTCCGTCTCCATTCTCCATCCACTGCCATGGCGAGAGGGCGTGGTCGTGGCCGTTCCCCCGCGGAGGTGACCAGGTCTTCCTCCCGCCAGAGAGCTACGACGGTCAAGGAAGAGTCGGACGCCCATGGTGAAGGCCACGCTCGAGGCAGAGGTTCCATCTGGGGTCGCGGTGGGCGAGGCGGTCGAGGCAGAGGTGGGCGAGGAAGGGGGACACCCGCGTCGTCACCATCTCCTCCATCGTCTTCTCCTGCTTCGTTGAGTGGCCATGTCGGGGACACGGCGTTGGAGTTTATCCTGCAGTTGCGCGAGCCGCCGCGCAGCCGCCTCCGCCTTCCCGGGGCGTTTGCGAGGGTGCTGGATATCGACCAGCCACCAAGGTTAAGGCTTCACATGGAGGGGTGATGCTATTGCAACATGTAGGTGAACACAATGTTCCCCGCCCCTCATGTGATGCTCCTTCGTCGGGGCTGGAAAACCTTCGCGTGTGCCCGTGGACAAGTAAAGGGGTACAAAAAAGGACCCCCACTTTTGTACAACAACATCTATTTTGACGATATACTGATTTTTAGCAGATCTTTGGAGGAACATTTGGAACATTTACATCTTGTTTTTATTGCTTTGCGTGATGCACGTTTGTTTGGTAACCTTAGGAATTGCACCTTTTGCACCGGCCAATTATCTTTTCTTGGCTATGTTGTTACTCCACAAGCAATTGATGTTGATAAAGCCATGATTGAAGCTATCGAGAGTTGGCCGCAGCCCAAAATGGTCACACAAGTGAGGTGTTTTCTTGGACTCGCTGGTTTCTATAGGCGTTTTGTGAGAGATTTCAGCACCACTGCTGCACCTCTCAATGAGCATACAAAGAAGGATGTGCCTTTTGTTTGGGGTACCGCACAGGGAGAAGCCTTCACGGTATTAAAACATAAGTTGCTCCTTTACTCCAACTTCCTAATTTTAATAAGACTTTTGAGCTTGAATGTGATGCTAGTGGAATTGGATTTGAGGTGTGTTATTACAAGATGGCAAACCTGTTGCATACTTTTCTGAAAAATTGAGTGGGCCTAGTTTGAACTATTCTACTTATGATAAAGAATTATATGCTCTTGTCCGGACCTTAGATACATGGCAACATTATTTATGGCCCAAAGAATTTGTTTTACATTCTGATCATGAATCTTTGAAGCACATTAAAAGTCAAGCAAAACTGAACCGTAGACATGCTAAATGGGTTGAATTCATTGAGACTTTCCCTTATGTCATTAAACACAAGAAGGGTAAAGAAAATGTTATTGCTGATGCATTGTCTCGTCGTTATACTATGCTTTCACAACTTAACTAACAAATTTTTGGTTTGAAGACCATCAAAGATCAATATGTGCATGATGCTGATGTTAAAAGATGTATTGAAGAATTGTAAGGAAGGGAGAACATGGAACAAGTTCGTCATTAACGACGGATTTGTGTTTCGTGCTAACTAGCTATGCATTCCGGCTAGCTCCGTTCATCTTTTGGTGTTCTAGGAGGCACATGGAGGAAGATTAATGGGACACTTTGGCATGAAGAAGATGGAGGATATACTTGCTACACATTTCATTTGGCCAAAGATGAGACAAGATGTTAAGTGTTTTCTTGCTCGCTGCACTACATGTCAAAAAGCTAAGTCACGACTCAATCCTCCTAGTTTATATATGCCTTTGCCTGTACCTAGTGTTCCTTGGGAGGATATATCTATGGACTTTGTTTTAGGTTTACCTCGAACAAAAAAGGGGAGGGATAGCATATTTTTTGTTGTGGATAGGTTCTCGAAAATGGCACACTTATACCATGTCATAAAAGCGATGATGCTGTTAATGTTGCTGATTTGTTCTTTCATGAAATTATTCGCTCGCATGGTGTGTCAAATACTCTTGTTTCAGATCGTGATACAAAATTCCTAAGCCACTTTTGGAGATGTTTATGGGCTAAGTTGGGGACTAAACTGCTTTTAGTACTACTTGTCACCACCAAACTGATGGACAAACTGAAGTAGTCAATAGAACATTGTCTACTATCCTTACGGCTGTTTTGAAGAAAAATAAGAAAATGTGGGAAGAATGCTTGCCTCATATTGAATTTTCTTATAATCGTTCATTGCATTCTACTACTAAGATGTGCCCTTTTGAAATTGTGTATGGTTTCCTACCTCGTACACCTATTGATTTGTTGCCTCCTGCATCTTCAGAGAAGGTTAATTTTGATGCTAAACAATGTGCTGAATTGATGTTAAAAATGCATGAGTTAACTAAGGAAAACATTGAGCGTACACATGCTAAATATAAACTTGCAAGAGATAAGGGTAGAAAACATGTTGTGTTTGCACCGGGAGATCTTGTTTGGTTACGTTTGCTTAAGGATAGATTTCATGATTTGCACAAATCAAAGCTAATGCCACGTGTTGATGGTCCTTTTAAGGTGTTAGAGAAAATAAATGATAATGCATATAAACTTGAGCTGCCTGCAGATTTTGGGGTTAGTCCCACTTTTAACATTGTAGATTTGAAGCCTTATTTGGGTGAGGAAGATGAGCTTTCGTCGAGGACGACTTCGTTTCAAGAAGGGGATGATGATGAGGACATCAATACCATTGTTACATGTGGGGCCCCCGACTCATAAGTCGTGATCACCGAATGCACGTGTACAGTGATCCCAGAGATCAATGCTCACTGGACACACAGAAGCTGAATAACAAGAGTCTTACATCCATACATACCGTATTACACAAGTAGGACCATTATGGTCAAGTCTTGATTATAACATTGCAGCGGAAATCTCCGTCGATAACTTGGACCCATGCCATCTGCCTTAACCCTATAGGCATTCTGACTGGGAAGCGTCCTAGCTCGCATGTTCGTCACCGAGGTACTCTTCTTCATATTATGTTCTTTCATGCCTGGTCAATAAAATAACTAGTGGCAAGCCAATGAGTACTTAGAATGTACTCGCAAGCAACCCATGTTTTGGTTCAAGATACAACGATGCATGATATAGGTAAAAAAATTGCGGAAAGCTAGTTTTTGAGTGCAATGACATGTTCAACAACTCGTAAGACATGCATCAGGAGAATTCAAGTAACCAAGAGGACAGGTTACAGATATCAACACAAAGGGAGTGGGCTCCAACCCAACTCATCCATGTCAAGTCCTTTGACTTGACCCAAGTAGTTCTTCCCACACACACTAGTTTGTAAACAAGTGGACGTAGCCCAAGAGCGGTTACCCAACTGTCCTTGACCGTGGACATGGCTATTCGAATAGTTTTACACTCTGCAGAGGTTGCACACTTTACCCACAAGATCCAGGGAACTTCAGTGTCATGCATGACCCGCGGTACCTCAAGTACCCGGGGTAAGCACCCGATCACTATCTTTCCCTAGACGACACTAACAAGGAGTCCACTCGTTGTTCCCTATCCTCACGACGTACATCATACGAGACTCACTCGAGATCGTAACATCCGAGAGGGGGACACAACGGTGTATCCCGTGCCCTGTGAAAACAGTCATGGCCGCCCTACCTGGCACGACCCCGTCCTGAGAGAGAGCACCAACTCTCCCCCGTCACTAGTAATGCGGGCTCCAAGCTAGTATCGGCCTAGGTAATCAATAATGCCCTTTCCCATATAAGGGTAGAGTGGTTGCGCATGTAAGGTTGGAATAACGGTCGCAACTTAAACCAATCCGTTTTTGAAAACAACACAAACACTTGCCTCGGTACACCACTTCATCATCAAGTGGCTACCCAACTCATCATCTCCCTCGGGCATAAGTGGCACCCGACGGGGTTTTCGAAAAGTCCTTTGAAAATACTTTGTCTCCATCACCATGCATATTCCCATCCCTTTTGCGTAGCACTACTTAGCATCCTATCTACTCCCACAGGCATAACCCTCATAAGGAGGTAGGGTCATGCACAATGCAAGTATTAACGAGGAAGTAACAGAGGCAACCCATCAAAGTGGTTACCATCTCATCATGATTCCGATGCAACACTAATAAAGTGCTATATGACATGCATAAAAAGGGTTTCATAAATAGAGTCAAAGGGCTGCTTGCCTGTTTTAACAAAGTCTTCGAGGTCTTCAAATATCTCTGGTCCAACTCCAAGCATTTCGTCTACTTCGTCAACTATCGTCGAAAGCAACCATAATAAGCAACACAACAAGGCAGGAAATGAAAGTGCTCTAAAAATATTAATTTGACTTTTCTAGGACATCTCTGGTTATATGAAAATTAACCAGAGTGGTTTCATTGGAATTGGGTCAGTGGATATTTCTAAACATTTGGATATGATGGAATCAAGGGGTTTATGGATTTGCAAGAGGTGTACAGAAATATTATTTTGAAAAATGAGCAAGGATACCCATTTCACAAGGCATGATTTTAGAAGCATCTAGGAGTTGGTTTCACTGGTTTTGGAGTTCAAATGATTTCTCTATGAATTTGCAAAGTTGGCTATATATGAAGAAATAGACCATTATTTGAGGTGATACAGAAAGTATTAGTAAAAATGTTCAAAAACTAAGTTTTGAACTTATAGACATCTAGGATTTTGAATCATGGAATTTGGAAAAAATGGGCTCTCTGTGATTTTCTAAAGTTTATCACAGAAATGGAAAAATAGGATTTTGATAAATATTTCTGAGGAGAATGTTTTTGGAAAAATGTGCAAATAGCACCATGTGATAGATCATGATTTGTGCATCCCCTAGAAATTTGAATCATCAAATTTGGATATCATTTGAATTATTTGTGGATTTTACAAGTTTACAGAAAAAGAAAAAGAAAAGGGGAAGGGTTTTACCCTTATCCTGCGCACTGGGCGAGGGATAGGCAGCGGGCCGGCCCAGCGGCTCAGCTGCGCGGGTGGCAGGGGCAACGTCGAAGGCGCCCCGGGTGGAGTACGCCTTCGCCGCGCGTGAAGCGGGTTTGCTCCCGGCCCGTCTCCACTTAAATGGGTGGGGCCCACCCACCGGGTCGCTGACGAGAGGGGCCCGGTGCTCAGGACGTCTCCTACCTCCCGCTCAAACAGAGCAGAGGCAGGAGAGGCGAGGCCGAGCGGGTGTCGGAGTTCTCCCCAGCGTCACCGGCCATCCCCGGTGATGCCCAGCACACCGGCGGGTTCAGGAGGCCGAGACGCATCCGCCGAGGTGCGCCATGTCCGCAGGGGTGGTCGGATGCGAGCGCACCATCGGCCGTGGCGGGCGAAGCTGGCGATGGTGATGGAACTCCATGGAACAGCCACGGGGAGGAGAGGGAGAAGCACGGGAGGGGCTCGCGTGATGGTGGTGGTGCTCTAGTGCGGTCCAGAGGGAAGGAGGAGGAGAGGTGGGCACGAATTTAGGCGGAGTCCGGAGGCTCGGCTCCAGCCATGGGGAGCGATGGAGGGCTCGGGGAGAGGTTTGGCTTCATCCCGTGGGTCTTTGGGAGGGAGAGAGGGCGAGTGGTGAGGAGAGGAGGGCTCGGGGAGGCCCTTAAATAGGCGGGCGACGGTCCATCGAGGACTCGTGCGCCGGCGAGCTCGTTCCCGTCACCACGGGTCACAGGAGCTCGTCGCGGTGTGTCTGGGCGTTCCTGGATTCAGTCCAGAGCTAGGGGAGAGAAGAGAGAGAGCAGGGGGGCCAGGGGCACCGCGCGTGTGAGCTTGCTCACTGGTGCACTCGGGCGGCTGGCGCGCGTGCGAGCAGGGGCAGGAGGAGGGAGAAGGAGGAGGGGGCCGACCGGCTGTCGTGTTGAGGACGCCGAGGAGCATCGTCGGGCGCGCTGGGGAGGCCCGAGGTGGCCGGAGGTGCTTGGCAGGGGGCGGCTACAGTGCGGGAGCGCACTGTAGCACGCTCCAGAGCACCCAAATGGCATGCCATGGCATTTTATATGCCTTGTGGGTGCGGCCACTAATGTCTGGTAGCTCTAGAAGGGAGTAAAGAAAGGGGAGGAAGCATTGGATGCCATGGAGGGCCACTGGAATGAGGAGGGAGGTGAGAAAGGAGAAGAATGCTGCTGTCCAGAAGGGTAAATGGGGGTGTTTCACCCCTCAATCATTGAGCTGAGGCCAGGGAAGAGTTACTGGAGATAGGAGAAGACTAGGAGGAGATGTGGTAAAAAGTTGAGCTCAAGGAGAATAGTGTAAGTGGTCAAAATGGTGATTTTTGAAAAGTGACAGAAGGTGTTTGATGCAAATTTGGGCAAGCAAATTAACTCCACTTGAAATGAGAATTAACAGGATCAAGTGTCACACATAATTGTGGTTGACCACCAAGTTTGAGTCCATTTTGAGAAAGTTGCCAATGCAACTTTTGTAAACCCTAGAAATCAACAGATATGGCTTTACCAAGATTTAGTCATGCAAATCTATTCTCCTTGAAGCATCACTTGGTGTAGTGTCATCATTTGAGGATTTGAACATGTCCACAAAAATTCAGATCAAAAGGACACACTTGGCAATGTAGAGTTGTTCAAATTTGGTTCTAGACAGAAAGGGTTTTGGGGTACTTTGATCAAGATAACATTCTCTCCAACTTGTGCCATTTGGTCTAGATGCATTATTACACCATTTGAGCATGTGCACCAAGTTTGAGAGCATTTGGACATGTTTGATAGTGCAAAAATGTTCAAACTTGAAAAAGGACAGAAGTGGTTTTGAGAGGGTTTCATGGGGTTATACTATTCTCCATGACATGGTACTTGGCAAGATCATCAAAAATGTCATATGTGACATGTTAGAATTTTCTTGGATTTTTATGAAAATATTTCCTGTAGAAATATTTCAAATCCTTGAAATGAGCAGAAATGGTTTTGGGAGGTTTTGTCCAATATTTTGATCATGACCATGTGTTGAAACTCATATATATGGAAAATATATGTCCATTGAGTCTCCCTAATTTTTCTCAAAAAATTTTGAAAGCTTTAAAATAATTTTAACCTATTAAATACCATTTCTGGCCTTAAGAAAAAGCCTTTAAATCAAATAGGAAAATAACTTTTAAAATTATATTTTTGTGGTTTCTGGGTATCCTATATCTAATAGGAGTCAAACATATTTTTGGAAAGATTTTTACTGCCCTGAATTAAGTACTTGCAGTACAAATCTTAATTCAGGGGTTTTTGGAAAACTAATTTTTGAAAATACTTTTTGGCCAAATTATTTTTGGAAGAAAATACTATATTGCTCTATACACATGGCATGATCATTGGTTCAAGAGTTTGGACCAAGGAGATGAAGTATAGGAGTTGGAGGATTTATTTGATTTTTAGAGCACTTGCAAACAACTGACAAAAATCCAAACAAGGCAAGGTCCAAAACACTCAAAAGTTTTTGTCAAACCACATTTTATCATGATTTATTAGCTTAAGTGTTGTGGCATGAAAATCAGGGTGTGACAGACCTACCCCCCTTACAAGAATCTCGTCCCCGAGATTCCTAGACTAGGCCCGGAAAGGAATACGGAAACTTGGATTTGGGGTAGTCTTCACGTCCTCATACTGCTTCTGCTTCCATTTGGTGCTCCATTGAACCTTGAAGTACTCGATGGCATGGCTTCGTGTTTGTCGTCCTACTTGATCCAGATTGCAATTGGGATCTCTCGCGTAGGTCATATTGGGCTGGAGGTCGATGGCTCGTGGTCGATGTCCTTGTAAAGACCGGGCTAGTTAGGAAGTTGGAAACGTTTTCGGAGTGTGATGCGTGGAAAACGTTGTGCACAATGGGTAACTCAGGTGGTAACTCTAGCTGGTAGCCATCTACTCTTCATATTGAGGTGATCTCGGAGGGGGCTGATGAACCTTGGTGTTGGTTCCCTTGGCATGGAAATGCTTGGTCCCATTGAGAGAAGTGGCTTGTAGATACACCTGGTCTTCAACGCGGACGTTTATTTCTTGGCGATGGTGGTTGGTATAGTTCTTCCTCCTTGGCATGGCGGTCTGCAAATGTTTCTTCACCAGCTCAGTGATTCTTCTTCCGTCTTCGGGTAGACAAGTATGTTACCAAAATAAGGATGACAACTATCTTGTCTAAGCACTCCATGAAAACTTTGTTCACGGGGTACATAAAGTAGGCTGGGGGTATTGGTGGTGGTCACGGTTGAGTATGGTCCAAGGTGTTCTCGATTTAGAGTCAAGACCTATGGTAATGACCCGACCATGTTGTGGCTTAGTAGGGCTTAAGGGTTTCAAGGATTCTAGTGTGTGAGTGAACATTTTATTATCTTATCCTTAAGCACGGTTTCTGAGATGCCAATAGTCTATCTAGTCCTTCCAACAAATAACCTTATACCATCGAAAGCATCATCTCGTATAGGCCAAATCCAATCATCACTCATGATTTACCAAAGTCTCAGATAATTCCTCAGGGTCATTGATACAAACTCATGAAGTCATTTGTCCTCTATTCCTATATCCTCAAATTGGTCTTCCTTATGGTATCGTCAGTTCTTGTGCTATATTAGGGTGACAATGTGCTTGCTCACTACGTCCACTAGTTCCATAATGAGCCCGGTGATAAGCAAGGTTACGGAGGCTTAACTGGTTCTCTTGCAATTCTATGGGTTAAGCACATGGTTAAGGACTCGAGCTGGGGTATCTTGTGAAGTCTCGAAGGGTCTAAGAATGGGTTTCTAGTCTGGGGGATTAAACATGACTCTACGAGGTTTTACTTGGTCGAGGAGGCTGTAGAAAAGTTCTTCAGTGCTAGTTGGTCGCTGAAGTAGACTCCTTGGTGCATCTTGTCTTGCTGGTCTTCAGTTGAGGAGAGAGATGAGAGGGATAAGTAGCATAAAGGGGGATGCCTAAAGGGGGGTTCTATAGTGCAGGTGCAAACAACGGGTGGCAAAAAGGGCCAAACAAAAGAAACAAGGTAAGGAAGGTGATATAGTCGCATACTTGTTGCCTAGGGCAAAAGTGCGACCTATATCAAAACACAAACAAATAAAAACAAGCAAGACACAATCATGGTTCTATTCGAACCATCATACGGAATCGACTGCGCATAGGGGGTACACGACTCATCCTACCCTAGGGGTTCTCGGACTCAGTAATCGTGCCTTGAGCCTTGTGCAGTCTTCTGAGTTTTCCTGAGGTGTTGCTATGTCTCTTGTAGTTGTTCGATGAAATGATCCAGGTTGAGCCTGAAGATTCTTCAACAACTTCTTGCCTGTTGAAGTGATGGGGTGAAGGTGGCTCCTCGTAGCAGGCTTGACTCGGTCTTCTGTTGTCTTCTTATTCATGATGATCCCGTTTTGTCTTCTAAGGCGTCGATGGTACCAGGTAGGTAATCCTTTATGCAATGACATTAACAAGGCATAGTAGAGATCCAACATGTCGGTTACAATGATGACAACATCGACACCAAGAGCGGGGGATGAAGAGAACCGTTTTCCTGCTCACTATAGTGAGGCGGACCAAATGGCGAGGTTATCGTCCACCGGTGGTTGCCGATACAACAACGGTAGTGATAGGGTTACTCTATTAGCGATGTATATCATGATCTCGCATATCCTATTCCACGATCATCATAGGCTAACGTTGCATAATCCTGGGCAAATTCAAAGGTGTCACCGTCCTCTGGGTCTTCATGTCCTCATTCTTCAAAGGCGTATCTTCTGTTGGCATCGTCTTGCTGTGGTGTTGCCAATCTTGTGTTCAGAAGAGGTGGGTGAGTGTTTGGCAAGATGTAATCCTTCTAGGCTACCCACGAGGATTACAAGGAATCACGTGGTCAGGGGCTTGAGGGTGCTAGCGACCGTTTGCAATAGTTTTGAAGGGAAGAGATCGATAGGGAAAGTATACCTTAGTTTTCAAAAAAAAACTGAGAAGGGAAGAGAAGTATAGATAGTTTTGAAAACTAGTAATAGTTTTGGAAATAGTTTTACCCTAACTAACGACCATGCTAACTAAGGCTTATTACAGTCAGGATGGCTCTGATACCAGCTCTGTGGGGACCCCGACTCATAAGTCGTGATCACCGAATGCACGTGTACAGTGATCCCAGAGATCAATGCTCATTGGACACACAGAAGCTGAATAACAAGAGTCTTACATCCATACATACCGTATTACACAAGTAGGACCATTATGGTCAAGTCTTGATTATAACATTGCAGCGGAAATCTCCGTCGATAACTTGGACCCATGCCATCTGCCTTAACCCTACAGGCATTCTGACTGGGAAGCGTCCTAGCTCGCATGTTCGTCACCGAGGTACTCTTCTTCATATTATGTTCTTTCATGCCTGGCCAATAAAATAACCAGTGGCAAGCCAATGAGTACTTAGAATGTACTCGCAAGCAACCCATGTTTTGGTTCAAGATACAACGATGCATGATATAGGTAATTTTTTTTGCGGAAAGCTAGTTTTTGAGTGCAATGACATGTTCAACAACTCGTAAGACATGCATCAGGAGAATTCAAGTAACCAAGAGGACAGGTTACAGATATCAACACAAAGGGAGTGGGCTCCAACCCAACTCATCCATGTCAAGTCCTTTGACTTGACCCAAGTAGTTCTTCCCACACACACTAGTTTGTAAACAAGTGGACGTAGCCCAAGAGCGGTTACCCAACTGTCCTTGACCGTGGACATGGCTATTCGAATAGTTTTACACTCTGCAGAGGTTGCACACTTTACCCACAAGATCCAGGGAACTTCAGTGTCATGCATGACCCGCGGTACCTCAAGTACCCGGGGTAAGCACCCGATCACTATCTTTCCCTAGACGACACTAACAAGGAGTCCACTCGTTGTTCCCTATCCTCACGACGTACATCATACGAGACACACTCGAGATCGTAACATCCGAGAGGGGGACACAATGGTGTATCCGGTGCCCTGTGAAAACAGTCATGGCCGCCCTACCTGGCACGACCCCGTCCTGAGAGAGAGCACCAACTCTCCCCCTTCACTAGTAATGCGGGCTCCAAGCTAGTATCGGCCTAGGTAATCAATAATGCCCTTTCCCATATAAGGGTAGAGTGGTTGCGCATGTAAGGTTGGAATAACGGTCGCAACTTAAACCAATCCGTTTTTGAAAACAACACAAACACTTGCCTCGGTACACCACTTCATCATCAAGTGGCTACCCAACTCATCATCTCCCTCGGGCATAAGTGGCACCCGACGGGGTTTTCGAAAAGTCCTTTGAAAATACTTTGTCTCCATCACCATGCATATTCCCGTCCCTTTTGCGTAGCACTACTTAGCATCCTATCTACTCCCACAGGCATAACCCTCATAAGGAGGTAGGGTCATGCACAATGCAAGTATTAACGAGGAAGTAACAGAGGCAACCCATCAAAGTGGTTACCATCTCATCATGATTCCGATGCAACACTAATAAAGTGCTATATGACATGCATAAAAAGGGTTTCATAAATAGAGTCAAAGGGCTGCTTGCCTGTTTTAACAAAGTCTTCGAGGTCTTCAAATATCTCTGGTCCAACTCCAAGCATTTCGTCTTGATAGAGGCGAGGGTGTCCCGATCTTTCGATGAGATGATAAGTATCGATTTGGTGGAGACGACTTCGACGATCCGACTACAAACGTGCACGACTTTGCGCCTTAGCAATAGCTAAACCAATCTCCTGAGGTTACTGACGATGCCGGAAGCACGGTCAGCCTGACCACGAAGGTCTATTCCTGCAAGCAATCGAAGAACGAGCAAGAATATGATAAAGCAATCTGAATATTGCAAATATATATGAGGTATTGATAATGGTGGGGATCCGTAAGCGGTCTTGGTCTGGTCGTTGGACACAAACGAAGTACACGAAGTTGCAGTGGCTAACTTTTAACTAAACAAATCCCAAGGAAAAGCTACTAGATGGATCTACTTATATAGGAGCAAGGGGTGGCGGCCAAGGAGGTGGGAGGACGTCCCAAGGCAGCCTAAAACTAAATCTAGGTCGTACAAGGCCAATGTGCCCAAGTGGAGGTGATGTAACACCTTTGGACTTGTAGTTTGACTCGGATTCTGCTGCAGCATCAGATTGTTTCGTCCACAACTCAACGCTCCGGACGAATTTGAAGGTGATTCCAATTGGGTTGGAAAGTGCACGAAATCTAATTTCCAACAAAAAAAGAATCACCCAATTCGGAGTACGTATGAAAAACTTGTGTGCGTTTTGAGTCAGGTATGTCTGTGCAGTCCGAATCTGAATCCAGAACGTGAGAGACTTGGACTCTATCTTCTCTTGGGCCAAAAGTGACGTGAGAGAACTTTTTAGACAGCAAATAAACATCTCTTTCTTCCTTATCTTCATATGTGGATTTTACAAATGTCCCATACACCTGCAATTAGACAAAACACAAAAGTGTGTGAAGTATTTTTGTTCTGGATAACATAAATAGATTATTGAATAGTTTGCACTAGAAATCACCTGACAAATATGCATATATGCAATATTTTTGGTCATATCCAAGGTAGTCATGTCCTCATCATCCTCCCCTTCTTGAAAATAAAGCCGTCCTCGGCGTTGCTTAATCTGAAATGTGGCTAACAAAAGAGACAAGGTGTACATGTTGTATATGTATATGTCATCCATTTTTACTTCCCTTGATTTTTGCATATATGACACATGAATAGATGAGTAACTTGCATAGTTCATAAAATCTAAAGCCAAAAAATTAGCACAAGAAGTAGAAGGCATGAAAATATTGCAACTCAGTTTGCACATATAAGTGAAGCTCTTATTCATTTCAAAAGATTGACAATGTTCATCATTAAACCATCCCAACATGGGTGAATAAACCTTACTTGCATCAAATTTACATGCTACAACATGCTTAAATAAGCAAACATGCAATAAGTTATTCAACACAGAATCATCACCAAGATTAGAGGTCATATCAAAATGATTAAACATTGGTTCTTTTGCATCAATAGTTAATTCAATGGGTGCACTCAAAATTGTTGGTATTTCAGTTGTTTGATCACATGGCAAAGTCAAATTATCAACGTAGTCCTCTAAAATAGGTGGTGTGATCAAAGTAGTGGGTAGCTCATCAGATGGTGCATTCAAATTGACAAGGCATTCATCATTCTCATGTAGAGATGGAAGATCAGTACCTTTGTCATTACCTCTTATGATCAACTCAGATGATGTAGCCACTCTCGGAGGCGATGTGTCACATGGTGGAGGTGATATAGTCCTGACAACAACGGATGTGGTTGTCATAGTATGCCTAGTAGTTGAAGGAACAATCATATCAACTCTTGGAATGTGCACCGTGCGCTTGTTCTCCTCGTGGCCAACACGTCGTTTTATTTCCTGTTCAGCTTTGCAAGCAAGATGAAACAAATGGTCCATAGGATAACACTCTTCATGAATTAGTATCTCTTGAATATCACGGTTTAATCCTCCCCAAAATCTATCCATAAAATCATCTTCACTTTCTTCTAAAGAGGAATGCAACAAGGTAGTTTGTAAATCATCATAATATTTTGTTACAGTTTCACTACCTTGTTTTAAGTGTTGCAACTTCTTAATCATGTCACGAGTATAATAAACAGGGACGAAAGTATGTCGCATGGCAAGTTTCAAATCATCCCAAGTAGTAGGTATATAATCAGGGTGTAACCAACAATATTCACTCCACCAAACCAAAGCATAACCAGTGAAAGAACCAACCGCAACCTTAACCTTTTTATGTTCATCGAAATTATGGGAAGCAAATATATTTTTTATGTCGAACTCCCATTCAATATATAAAGCAGGTTTAAAACGGCCATTAAATGGTGGTATAGATACATTAACCTGATCATGTGCATTTGGATGTTTGTGCACCTCTCGTGACAGTTGTGGTATTTGCAAAGGTGGTGGCACGTCTCCCGCGATCGACAAAGCCCATGAATTGACTCTGGATCCTGTCATGATTAGTAGAACAAGAAACAAAACCCAAAAATAATGTTCCTATAACTACTAGGATGTGGTGGTAAAACGCTCACAGTAAAGCAAATATCAATGTCTTACAAGTTCTTACCATGCAGTAGGCGGTGATCGGCAACCAGCGGTGTCAAGTAACTCCGAATATTGAGTAAAGCGATTGCCAGGGGAGCGTACATATACACGGTGTAGAAATATGTGGAGCTGGGTTGGCTATATATGGTAACAAAAGATTAGCAATAATCAATTCAAAGATGCAATGTTGAATAAACGCTCAACGACGGTACTGTGCTGGTCCTAGGCTAGACCGGACTAGAGACGCGAGCCTAGAACACTAATAAGGTCACGGCGTAGCACAACTAGCATCAATGAAGGATACTAAGTAGCTCTTGACAGCAAGATATAAGTGAAGATCACAACGGCAGTGAAGATAATGATGAAAAACAACTGGCAAGCAGGATATACAACAACTCTCTCTCCAACTTTCCTCTTGAAAAGTTTGAGACAATTTTCTGATAAATTCTTTCAAAGAATGCTACTAACTCAAGCTTTCCAATGCAAAAAGAATCACTCAATTCCGAGTTGATATGAGGAGTCAAAGAATTATAAAACTGGCCTGAAAAATTGGAACAAGCTGTGTTCAAGAACTTCGGAGGGCAAAAGGACCTATTTAGAAGCCGATTTTGAGGTGTCAAATATTGAAATAGCTTCTACAACTATTTAGATGCGGCTCGTCGCTATCTTCAATTTGAGTACTAACGGAGCCAAAAAGGACTTCGTATAAGGAAGATACACCTGTTTTACTGAACAGTGCGCAAAACAGATTCCAATCCGAATTCAGGTACGAGATTGATTCTAGATAGATCCAATTTTTTTTCTCTCTTTTTTTTCTCACGCTTTTTTTTTCTTTTTCTTCTCCCTCTTTTTATTTTTTTTTCTTTCCTTTTTTCTCTCTTTTTTTTCTTTATCTTCTTTTTCTCCCTCTTTCCAAGACAAACTAGATAAGATGCAGATTCGATCTGGCGAAGATGTGAGTGACCTCAACTATGATTATGACAATAAACAGTGCGTAGCACATGGTGGAAATTGGTGGATGGGATGGTGGACAGTGGATGGGATAATGATGCAGCGGCTGCGTGACTAATGTGAACAGAACTCGAAACTCTAAAGGAACTAGACACTAAGACCAGCAACTCGACACGGCGATGCAACCGATAATTCAATAATGCAAACAATGAGAAGAAAATTGCAAAGGCTCAGTCTGGCTAGGACAAAGGATGAATAGATCTAACTTTTGTTTTGTGGCTTTTTCTTGGACAATAGGTAAGAAAATAAATCTAATCTAGGAAAAACTGGAAATTCTCACCGAGCAACCTGAAAACTGATACCACTTGATAGAGGCGAGGGTGTCCCGATCTTTCGATGAGATGATAAGTATCGATTTGGTGGAGACGACTTCGACGATCCGACTACAAACGTGCACGACTTTGCGCCTTAGCAATCGCTAAACCAATCTCCTGAGGTTACTGACGATGCCGGAAGCACGGTCAGCCTGACCACAAAGGTCTATTCCTGCAAGCAATCGAAGAACGAGCAAGAATATGATAAAGCAATCTGAATATTGCAAATATATATGAGGTATTGATAATGGTGGGGATCCGTAAGCGGTCTTGGTCTGGTCGTTGGACACAAACGAAGTACACGAAGTTGCAGTGGCTAACTTTTAACTAAACAAATCCCAAGGAAAAGCTACTAGATGGATCTACTTATATAGGAGCAAGGGGTGGCGGCCAAGGAGGTGGGAGGACGTCCCAAGGCAGCCTAAAACTAAATCTAGGTCGTACAAGGCCAATGTGCCCAAGTGGAGGTGATGTAACACCTTTGGACTTGTAGTTTGACTCGGATTCTGCTGCAGCATCAGATTGTTTCGTCCACAACTCAACGCTCCGGACGAATTTGAAGGTGATTCCAATTGGGTTGGAAAGTGCACGAAATCTAATTTCCAACAAAAAAAGAATCACCCAATTCGGAGTCCGTATGAAAAACTTGTGTGCGTTTTGAGTCAGGTATGTCTGTGCAGTCCGAATCTGAATCCAGAACGTGAGAGACTTGGACTCTATCTTCTCTTGGGCCAAAAGTGACGTGAGAGAACTTTTTAGACAACAAATAAACATCTCTTTCTTCCTTATCTTCATATGTGGATTTTACAAATGTCCCATACACCTGCAATTAGACAAAACACAAAAGTGTGTGAAGTATTTTTGTTCTGGATAACATAAATAGATTATTGAATAGTTTGCACTAGAAATCACCTGACAAATATGCATATATGCAATATTTTTGGTCATATCCAAGGTAGTCATGTCCTCATCACGTCTACTTCGTCAACTATCGTCGAAAGCAACCATAATAAGCAACACAACAAGGCAGGAAATGAAAGTGCTCTAAAAATATTAATTTGACTTTTCTAGGACATCTCTGGTTATATGAAAATTAACCAGAGTGGTTTCATTGGAATTGGGTCCGTGGATATTTCTAAACATTTGGATATGATGGAATCAAGGGGTTTATGGATTTGCAAGAGGTGTACAGAAATATTATTTTGAAAAATGAGCAAGGTTACCCATTTAACAAGGCATGATTTTAGAAGCATCTAGGAGTTGGTTTCACTGGTTTTGGAGTTCAAATGATTTCTCTATGAATTTGCAAAGTTGGCTATATATGAAGAAATAGACCATTATTTGAGGTGATACAGAAAGTACTAGTAAAAATGTTCAAAAACTAAGTTTTGAACTTATAGACATCTAGGATTTTGGATCACGGAATTTGGAAAAAATGGGCTCTCTATGATTTTCTAAAGTTTATCACAGAAATGGAAAAATAGGATTTTGATAAATATTTCTGAGGAGAAAGTTTTTGGAAAAATGTGCAAATAGCACCATGTGATAGATCATGATTTGTGGATCCCCTAGAAATTTGAATCATCAAATTTGGATATCATTTGAACTATTTGTGGATTTTACAAGTTTACAGGAAAAAGAAAAAGAAAAGGGGAAGGGTTTTACCCTTATCCTGCGCACTGGGCGAGGGATAGGCAGCGGGCCGGCCCAGCGGCTCAGCTGCGCGGGTGACAGGGGCAACGTCGAAGGCGCCCTGGGCGGAGTACGCCTTCGCCGCGCGTGAAGCGGGTTTGCTCCCGGCCCGTCTCAACTTAAACGGGCGGGGCCCACCCACTGGGTCGCTGACGAGCGGGGCCCGGTGCTCAGGACGTCTCCTACCTCCCGCTCGAACAGAGCAAAGGCAAGAGAGGCGAGGCCAAGCGGGTGCCGGCGTTCTCCCCAGCGTCACCAGCCATCCCCGGCGATGCCCAGCACACCGGCGGGTTGAGGAGGCCGAGACGCATCCGCCGAGGTGCGCCATGTCCGCAGGGGTGGTCGGATGCGAGCGCACCATCGGCCGTGGCGGGCGAAGCTGGCGGTGGTGATGGAACTCCATGGAACAGCCATGGGGAGGAGAGGGAGAAGCACGGGAGGGGCTCGCGGTGATGGTGGTGGTGCTCTAGTGCGGTCCAAAGGGAAGGAGGAGGAGAGGTGGGCACAAATTTAGGCGGAGTTCAGCGGCTCGGCTCCGGCCATGGGGAGCGATGGAGGGCTCGGGGAGAGGTTTGGCTTCGTCCCGTGGGTCTCTGGGAGGGAGAGAGGGCGAGTGGTGAGGAGAGGAGGGCTCGGGGAGGCCCTTAAATAGGCGGGCGATGGTCCACCGAGGACTCGTGCGCCGGCGAGCTCGTTGTCGTCACCACGGGTCACAGGAGCTCGTCGTGGTGTGTCTGGGGCGTTCCTGGATTCGCCCGAGCGCTAGGGGAGAGAAGAGATAGCAGGGGGGCCAGGGGCACCGCGCGTGTGAGCTTGCTCACTGGTGCACTCGGGCGGCTGGCGCGCGTGCGAGCAGGGGCAGGAGGAGGAAGAAGCAGGAGGGGACCGACCGGCTATCGTGTTGAGGACGCCGAGGAGCATCGTCAGGCGCGCTGGGGAGGCCCGAGGTGGCCGGAGGTGCTTGGCAGGGGGCGGCTACAGTGCGGGAGCGCACTGTAGCGCGCTCCAGAGCACCCAAATGGCATGCCATGGCATTTTATATGCCTTGTGGGCGCAGCCACTAATGTCTGGTAGCTCTAGGAGGGAGTAAAGAAAGGGGAGGAAGCATTGGATGCCATGGAGGGCCACTGGAATGAGGAGGGAGGTGAGAAAGGAGAAGAATGCTGTTGTCCAGAAGGGTAAATGGGGGTGTTTCACCCCTCAATCATTGAGCTGAGGCCAGGGAAGAGTTACTGGAGATAGGAGAAGACTAGGAGGAGATGGTAAAAAGTTGAGCTCAAGGAGAATAGTGTAAGTGGTCAAAATGGTGATTTTTGAAAAGTGACAGAAGGTGTTTGATGCAAATTTGGGCAAGCAAATTAACTCCACTTGACATGAGAATTAACAGGATCAAGTGTCACACATAATTGTGGTTGACCACCAAGTTTGAGTCCATCTTGAGAAAGTTGCCAATGCAACTTTTGTAAACCCTAGAAATCAGCAGAAATGGCTTTACCAAGATTTAGTCATGCAAATCTATTCGCCTTGATGCACCACTTGGTGTAGTGTCATGATTTGAGGATTTGAACATGTCCACAAAAATTCAGATCAAAAGGACACACTTGGCAGTGTAGAGTTGTTCAAATTTGGTTCTGGACAAAAAGGGTTTTGGGATACTTTGATCAAGATAACATTCTCTCGACTTGTGCCATTTGGTCTAGATGCATTATTACACCATTTGAGCATGTGCACCAAGTTTGAGAGCATTTGGACATGTTTGACAGTGCAAAAATGTTCAAACTTGAAAAAGGACAGAAGTGGTTTTGAGAGGGTTTCATGGGGTTATACTATTCTCCATGACATGGTACTTGGCAAGATCATAAAAAATGTCATATGTGACATGTTAGAATTTTCTTGGATTTTTGTGAAAATATTTCCTGTAGAAATATTTCAAATCCTTGAAATGAGCAGAAATGGTTTTGGGAGGTTTTGTCCAATATTTTGATCATGACCATGTGTTGAAACTCATATATATGGAAAATATATGTCTATTGAGTCTCCCTAATTTTTCTCAATTTTTTTAAAGCTTTAAAATAATTTTAACCTATTAAAGACCATTTCTGGCCTTAAAAAAAGCATTTAAATCAAATAGGAAAATAACTTTTAAAATTATATTTTTGTTGTTTTTAGGTATCCTATATCTAATAGGAGTCAAACATATTTTTGGAAAGATTTTTACTGCCCTGAGTTAAGTACTTGCAGTACAAATCTTAATTCAGGGGTGTTTGGAAAACTAATTTTTGAAAATACTTTTTGGCCAAATTATTTTTGTAAGAAAATACTATATTGCTCTATACACATGGCATGATCATTGGTTCACAGTTTGGAGCAAGGAGATGAAGTATAGGAGTTGGAGGATTTATTTGATTTTTAGAGCACTTGCAAACAACAGACAAAATCCAAACAAGGCAAGGTCCAAAACACTCAAAAGTTTTTGTCAAACCACATTTTATCATGATTTATTAGCTTAAGTGTGGTGGCATGAAAATCAGGGTGTGACATTACACCCACAACCCCTACTACTATACACAGTGGACCAATTACTAGAGCTCGTGCATGGCAGTTAAATTACGAGGTACTTTCGTTTCTTTGTAACGGTTCTAATATTCATGAGAATATGATGCTGCCTAAATTGGATACATTTGTTTTGCCTACAAAGGAAGGGCCTAGCTTGGAGATGGATGAACATTGGAGAAAGAACAAGCATGGAGATGATGGCATCCGCAAGGGAAACAATAATGGAGTTTCAAGTGATGATTTCAGGACTTTGAAGCCACCGTAATGAGTGCATGAAGTCTTGGACGAAATATACTAGATGCCACTTCACAAATTTCGTCCAGAGGCTATTATAGGTGCTGCTTCACCTTATTATTGGGCCAGGCCCATGTAATTTCAAAATACATAAGTATAGGTTGTTTTTATAGTCCGTATGTGTGGGGAAACAAGAGATAGGGTTGGTTTCGGACCCCTCCTCCAAGGGCCACGAAATTTCCCCCTCTTCCTCCATATATACAGCCCTTAGGGCATCGTTTAGACTTTGGGTTTTGTTTAGATTAAAAGTTCACCATAGCTGCAACTTCGTGTACTTTGTTTGTGTTCATTGACCAGACCGAGGCGTCACAGAACCCCACCTTGATCAATAAAGCTTTCATCTTATATTCGCAATATCCTGATTGCAATCTTAGTTTCTTGCTTGTTCTTTGTTTGCTTGCAGGAAATATAACTTCGTGGTTAGGTTGATCGTGCTTCGGCGTGGTCAATAACCTCTCGGTTTTGGTTTAGCGATTGCGAAGGCGTGACGTCCTCGCATGTTTGTAGTCGGATCATGAAAGTCTACTCCTCCGAAACAATAATCACCATCTCATCAAAAGACGGGACAAGTTCGCCTCTATCAGAGTGCTAAGTACAACGACTCACGACCAAGCTCAACATCAACAAGCACCCCATGGTATTTAACATTGGAGAGCTTGTGTGGCTACACCTTCACAAGGACCGCTTCCCCAATGAACGCAAGTCCAAACTTCTACCACGAGCGGATGGACCCTTCAAGGTGCTTGAATGCTACAAAAACAATGCCTACAAGATCGACAACCCACAAGACAAGTACTCTGTGAGCGACATCTTCAATGTCAAAGATCTCTCTCCCTACCAAGGTGATGAAGATTTCGATCCGAGGTTGGATCTTTCCCAAGGGAGGGGAGATGCGGAGCATCCTATGGTCATCCCCATGGACCTACCATCATCTCACCAAGTGCCAAGAGGATCTATGACACGAGCACGGGCTAGAGCTCTCGAGACCGATGTGAATTCCTTCCTTAGTGATATCACATATGACCCACGAGACATGGCTACTGCCTAAGTCCGAAATGTTGTGCATGATTAGGTACCAAGAGGACCTTCCCGAAGATGCACGGGAAGATGGACAAGTCCCCAAGTTCACGGATGAAGAGAACCAACGGAAGGAGTCAAGAACAGCTCCAAGGACCCGGATATCTGGCCACGACCCCGGACATCCGACCCCTGGAGCATCACCCACAGCAGCCTCCCATCCGCCAAGAACCTACAGGCTCCGGACATCTGGCCACAGCCCGGACATCTCGCCAAGCCCGAAAATCGGGCCTAAGCCTGAAAATCCGGACACCTCTGATCCCGAAAGCAACAATGCCGACCCCTCCATCCCGGACATCCCCCCAGCCCAGATATCCGACCCCTCAGGAAGGCCCGGACATCTGGCCCGACGCCCGGACGTCCGGCCCCATTTGTCTGCGCATAGTAAAGGGCTGAGGCCTGGTACCCCTTCGCCCGCCTAGACTGTATATACTCCTCCTCCGCCCTCTTTCTATGGTTAGCAAACTAGTAGCTCATTGAGAAGCTTTGCTCTCCACTTGATCCCCTTCTCCTTAGGAGTTCACGACCTCACAGAGAAGACCCCTCAAGTGGATTCAGGACCCCTAACAGGAAGACCTCAAGACCTCCTCTCGGAGAAGAACGTGTTACCTATGTGATGAGGACATCAATACAATTGTTACACCCACAGCCCCTGCTGCTATACATACTGGACCAATTACTAGAGCTCGTGCACGCCAACTAAATTACCAGGTACTTTCGTTTCTTGGTAATGATTCTAATGTTCATGAGAATATGATGCTGCCTAAATTGGATACATTTGTTTTGCTTACAAATGAAGGGCCTAGCTTGGAGAAGGATGAACATTGGAGCAAGAACAAGCATGGAGATGATGGCATGCGCAAGGGAAACAAGAACGGAGTTACAAGTGATGATTTCAGGACTTTGAAGCCACCATAATGGGTGCATGAAGCCTTGGACGAAATATACAAGATGCCACTTCATAAATTTCGTCCCGAGGCTATTTTAGGTGCTGCGTCACCTTATTATTGGGCCAGGCCCATGTAATTTCGAAATACATAAGTATAGGCTATTTTTAGAGTCCGTATGTGTGGGGAAACAAGAGATAGGGTTGATTTCGGACTCCTCAACCAAGGGCCACGAAATTCCCCCCTCTTCCTCCATATATACAGCCCTTAGGGCATCGTTTAGACTTTGGGTTTTGTTTAGATTAAAAGTTCGCCATAGCTGCAACTTCGCGTACTTCGTTTGTGTTCAACGACCAGACAAAGGCGTCACAGAACCCCACCTTGATCAATAAAGCTTTCATCTTATATTCGCAATATCCAGATTGCAATCTTAGTTTCTTGCTTGTTCTTCGTTTGCTCGCAGGAAACAGACCCTCGTGGTCAGGTTGACCGTGCTCCGGCGTGGTCAATAACCTCTCGGAGTTGGTTTAGCGATTGCTAAGGCGCGACGTCCTCGCACGTTCGTAGTCGGATCGTCAAAGTCGACTTCCACCAAAGCGATATCCATCATCTCATCGAAAGACGGGACACCTTTGCCTCTATCAATTGTGATGTGGTACCTATGCAAGCATGTTCCTTATTACTTGGTAGACCATGGCAATTTGATAAAAATTCTGTACACCATGGTAGAAACAATCACTATACTCTTGTTCATAAGGATAAAAATATTACTTTGCTTCCTATGACTCCTGATTCCATTTTGAAAGATGATATTAATAGAGCTAATAAAGCAAAACAGGAGACGAATAAGAGTGAAAATCAGATTGTGGCAAAAGAATTTGAGCAACAAATGAAGCCTAATAATAAACCATCTAGTGTTGCTTCTGAAATTAAATTGAAAAGTGCATGTTTATTTGCCACCAAATCTGATATTGATGAGCTAGATTTCAGCAAATCTGTTTGCTATGCTTTTGTGTGCAAAGAGGCATTATTTTCATTCGAGGACGTGCCTTCCTCTTTGCCTCCTGCTGTCACTAACATTTTGCAGGAGTTCGCTGACGTTTTTCCACAAGACGTGCCACCGGGATTACCGCCTATTCGAGGGATTGAGCATCAGATCGACTTAATTCCCGGTGCTTCACTGCCAAACCGTGCACCATACCGTACCAATCTAGAGGAGACGAAGGAGATTATGCGTCAAGTACAAGAGCTTCTCGACAAAGGTTATATACGCGAATCCCTTAGTCCTTGTGTTGTTCCTATTATTCTAGTGCCGAAAAAGGATGGTACATCACGTATGTGTGTTGATTGTAGAGGCATTAATAATATTACTATTCGTTATCGTCATCCTATTCCTAGGCTAGATGATATGCTTGATGAATTGAGTGGCTCTACAATTTTCTCCAAAGTTGATTTTCTCCAAAGTTTGGATTATATGAGTGGTTAGTCATGCCTTTTGGGTTAACTAATGCACCTAGTACTTTCATGAGATTAATGAACGAAGTTTTACGTGCTTTCATTGGACGATTTGTGGTAGTTTACTTTGATGACATATTGATTTATAGCAGATCTTTGGAGGAACATTTGGAACATTTACGTGCTGTTTTTATTGCTCTACGTGATGCACGTTTGTTTGGTAACCTTGGGAAGTGCACCTTTTGCACCGACCGAGTATCTTTTCTTGGCTATGTTGTTACTCCACAGGGAATTGAAGTTGATAAAGCCAAGATTGAAGCTATTGAGAGTTGGCCGCAGCCCAAAACGGTCACACAAGTGAGGAGTTTTCTTGGCCTCGCTGGATTCTATAGGCGTTTTGTGAGAGATTTCAGCACCATTGCTGCACCTCTCAACGAGCTTACAAAGAAAGATGTGCCTTTTCTTTGGGGTACCGCACAGGAAGAAGCCTTCACGGTATTGAAAGATAAGTTGACACATGCTCCTTTACTCCAACTTCCTGATTTTAATAAGACTTTTGAGCTTGAATGTGATGCTAGTGGAATTGGATTAGGAGGTGTGTTATTACAAGATGGCAAACCTGTTGCATACTTTTCTGAAAAATTGAGTGGGCCTAGTCTGAATTATTCTACTTATGATAAAGAATTATATGCTCTTGTTCGGACTTTAGAAACATGGCAACATTATTTATGGCCCAAAGAATTTGTTATACATTCTGATCATGAATCTTTGTAACATATTAAAAGTCAAGCTAAACTGAATTGTAGACATGCTAAATGGGTTGAATTCATTGAGACTTTCCCTTATGTCATTAAACACAAGAAGGGAAAAGAAAATGTTATTGCTGATGCATTGTCTCGTCGCTATACTATGCTTTCACAACTTGACTTCAAAATATTTGGTTTGGAGACTGATGAGGACATCAATACAATTGTTACACCCACAGCCCCTGCTGCTATACATACTGGACCAATTACTAGAGCTCGTGCACGCCAACTAAATTACCAGGTACTTTCGTTTCTTGGTAATGATTCTAATGTTCATGAGAATATGATGCTGCCTAAATTGGATACATTTGTTTTGCTTACAAATGAAGGGCCTAGCTTGGAGAAGGATGAACATTGGAGCAAGAACAAGCATGGAGATGATGGCATGCGCAAGGGGAACAAGAACGGAGTTACAAGTGATGATTTCAGGACTTTGAAGCCACCATAATGGGTGCATGAAGCCTTGGACGAAATATACAAGATGCCACTTCATAAATTTCGTCCCGAGGCTATTTTAGGTGCTGCGTCACCTTATTATTGGGCCAGGCCCATGTAATTTCGAAATACATAAGTATAGGCTATTTTTAGAGTCCGTATGTGTGGGGAAACACGAGATAGGGTTGATTTCGGACCCCTCCACCAAGGGCCACGAAATTCCCCCCTCTTCCTCCATATATACAGCCCTTAGGGCATCGTTTAGACTTTGGGTTTTGTTTAGATTAAAAGTTCGCCATAGCTGCAACTTCGCGTACTTCGTTTGTGTTCAACGACCAGACAAAGGCGTCACAGAACCCCACCTTGATCAATAAAGCTTTCATCTTATATTCGCAATATCCAGATTTCAATCTTAGTTTCTTGCTTGTTCTTCGTTTGCTCGCAGGAAACAGACCCTCGTGGTCAGGTTGATCGTGCTCCGGCGTGGTCAATAACCTCTCGGAGTTGGTTTAGCGATTGCTAAGGCGCGACGTCCTCGCACGTTCGTAGTCGGATCGTCAAAGTCGACTTCCACCAAAGCGAAATCCACCATCTCATCGAAAGACGGGACACCTTTGCCTCTATCAAGTGGTATCAGATTTCCAGGTTGCTCGGTGAGATTTTACAGTTTTTCGTAGTTTAGATCGAGTCTGTTCTTCATACCTATAGTCCACGAAAAAGCCACAAAAAAAATTAGGGTTAGTTCATCATATCCGAACCAATCTGAGCCTTTGCATAATCTTTTTAGGGTTTTGCTTTGTTGAATTTGCGGTTGCATCGTCGTGTCTAGTTGCTGGTCTTAGAGTCTAGTCTTTTAGAGTTTTGAGTTCTGGTCATAAGTTGTCACGCCGCCGCCGCACCATCATCATCACCCCTGCCATCTACCACCACCGCTTATCCGCCACCGCTTCGAATCCGTATCCATATACCACCACAGCTGTCATATACCACCACCGCTGCCATCTACCACCATATATCCACCACCAATCCGAGTTCTTGTCATATTAGGTTTGTTTTCGAGATCCATCTAGATTCCGATTCGTGTTTCCTTGCCGGAGTAGGTTTCGGAAAAAAAAAGAGTCGGGTAGCCACGCTCCGTTTAGGCCCAAAATTTTTCGAAAACGCATTTTTCGAAAAAATTTCTGGCTATCCTATTTTTAGGTGTTTCTGAGTGTTTTGAGACAGGTGCCATTATAGGAAGTTTTTTTGACCCGTTTCCAGTTTTTGGGTCCGGGCAGTCAAAAAAAAAAATTGGTCAAAAAAGTTTCGTGCCCATCCTGTCAGTTTGAGCTAAGAAGAGTTTTGAGACACTCGCAATTATAGTGATTTTTCGCAAAAAAAAAGCAGCGCAAAAAAAAGAGCGCAAAAAAAAGAGCGAAAAAAAATTCCAGAGTGTGCTTTTCCCTTGTTTACGTGCCGCGCCGTGATTTTGTTAGTGTTCTAGGCTCGCGTCTCTAGCACAGTCTAGCCTAGGACCAGCACAGTACCGTCGTTGAGCGTTTATTCAACTTTGCATCTCTGAATTGATTATTGCTGACCCTTTTTGCTACCATATTATAAGCCTTCCCAGCTCCACATACATCTACGTCGTGCGTTTGACTCTCCCTGGTAATCGCTCTATCCAAGCTTTGAGAGTTTTTTTGACTACAACGGTTGCCGATCACCGCCTGCTGCTGGGTAAGAACTGGTAAGAATTTGAGATTTGCTTGACGGATTTGTGACACCCACCACCACCACTTGTTCGTAGTCTGTAGGATCATATTCTTGTGTGTTTCTATTGCTGCTAACCATGCCAGGATCACAAGCCGACGAGATTGACTGGGAGAATTTATCGAACAAGGAGATTCATGATAAGTTTCAGCAAATGATGATTGAACAGGTGCAAGATGTGCTGAACAATTTTGAAGAGGCCATGGAGAAGATCACTGGCTTTGAGAAGACGTTCGAAACAAAGCTCGATAACAAGTTTAATGAATTGCTCGCGCGTCTTCCACCACCACCACCCGCTGCAGCTAACGCACCTCTCCAACAACAACAACAACAACGACTACCTCCACGTCGCGAAGCAGACCTCCGCCGAGCAAGCCGTGTTCCTCTTGCGTTTGGCCAAACTGTTGGTGCTGCTGTTGATACTTCTGTGGCTCCTGCTGCTGATGCGGAGGAGGATGATTATGTGGGAGACTATGAGGATGAGGTTGATCAAAATCAACACTACGTGCAGCCACCTGTACCACCACCAGCAGGTCGACCTCAGGTATATATTCGTAATGGTAGGCCTGCACCACCACCTCAGGTACGAGATGATGTCCATATTCCTAAATTGAAATTGAATATTCCACCATTTGAGGGTAGATATGTTCCTGATATATATCTTACTTGGGAGTTAGAAACTGAACAACGATTTACATGTTTACAATATCCTGAGGAGAGACGAGTTGCTGCTGTCGTTTGTGCTTTCACTAGTTTTGCATGTGTATGGTGGTCTGAACATTGTAGATTATATCCTATTCCAACTACTTGGGCTGCTTTGAAAACTGCTATGCGTACGCGTTGGGTTCCACCATATTATCAACGTGAATTGCTTCAAAAATTGCAGCGTTTAAGACAAGGGAAAAATTCTGTAGAAGAATATTATCAGGAATTACAAACTGGCATGATTAGATGTGGTATTGTTGAGGAGAATGAAGCTATGCTTGCACGTTTTCTGGGTGGATTAAATAGAGAGATTCAGACCATTCTAGACTATAAGGAGTATACTAATATCACTCGTTTATTCCATCTTGCTTGTAAAGCTGAACGTGAAGTGCAGGATCGACAAGCATTGGGGCGAACTAACTTTTCTGCAGGCCGACCTTCATCATGGACACCACGTGCATCTTCTACTTCAACTGCACTAGCACCTCCATCCGGTGCCACCTCCAGCCGTGATACAAGAAAACATGCACAACCACCATTATCTGCCAAGAGCGCACCTGCGAGGCCTGCACAGCGTTCTTCTTCTTCCATGGCATCAACAGGGCACACAAGTGATATTATTTGTCGTCGTTGTAAGGGAGGAGGTCATTATGCGAGGGAATGCAAATCTCCGCGTGTGATGATTGCTACCGCGGATGGTGGATATGAGTCTGCTAGTGACTATGATGAGGAGACATTGGCTCTTATTACACGTGAAGAACATGGTGGAGATGATTCTGATCATGAGACGCAATACATGGCTCCTGAAGACGCTGACAGGTATGAATGTTTAGTTGCTCAACGTGTTTTGAGTGTGCAGGTCACACAAGCTGAGCAAAATCAGAGGCACAATTTGTTCCATACCAAGGGAGTTGTGAAGGAACGTTCTGTGCGCGTCATAATAGACGGAGGGAGCTGCAACAATTTGGCTAGCATGGAGATGGTGGAGAAGCTTTCTCTCACCACAAGACCACATCCACATCCTTACTACATCCAATGGTTCAACAACAGCGGCAAGGTTAAGTGATGAGGACATCAATACAATTGTTACACCCACAGCCCCTGCTGCTATACATACTGGACCAATTACTAGAGCTCGTGCACGCCAACTAAATTACCAGGTACTTTCGTTTCTTGGTAATGATTCTAATGTTCATGAGAATATGATGCTGCCTAAATTGGATACATTTGTTTTGCTTACAAATGAAGGGCCTAGCTTGGAGAAGGATGAACATTGGAGCAAGAACAAGCATGGAGATGATGGCATGCGCAAGGGAAACAAGAACGGAGTTACAAGTGATGATTTCAGGACTTTGAAGCCACCATAATGGGTGCATGAAGCCTTGGACGAAATATACAAGATGCCACTTCATAAATTTCGTCCCGAGGCTATTTTAGGTGCTGCGTCACCTTATTATTGGGCCAGGCCCATGTAATTTCGAAATACATAAGTACAGGCTATTTTTAGAGTCCGTATGTGTGGGGAAACAAGAAATAGGGTTGATTTCGGACCCCTCCACCAAGGGCCACGAAATTCCCCCCCCCCTCTTCCTCCATATATACAGCCCTTAGGGCATCGTTTAGACTTTGGGTTTTGTTTAGATTAAAAGTTCGCCATAGCTGCAACTTCGCGTACTTCGTTTGTGTTCAACGACCAGACAAAGGCGTCACAGAACCCCACCTTGATCAATAAAGCTTTCATCTTATATTCGGAATATCCAGATTGCAATCTTAGTTTCTTGCTTGTTCTTCGTTTGCTCGCAGGAAACAGACCCTCGTGGTCAGGTTGATCGTGCTCCGGCGTGGTCAATAACCTCTCGGAGTTGGTTTAGCGATTGCTAAGGCGCGACGTCCTCGCACGTTCGTAGTCGGATCGTCAAAGTCGACTTCCACCAAAGCGATATCCATCATCTCATCGAAAGATCGGGAACCTCGCCTCTATCAAGTGGTATCAGATTTCCAGGTTGCTCGGTGAGATTTTACAGTTTTTCGTAGTTTAGATCGAGTCTGTTCTTCATACCTACAGTCCACGAAAAAGCCACAAAAAAAATTAGGGTTAGTTCATCATATCCGAACCAATCTGAGCCTTTGCATAATCTTTTTAGGGTTTTGCTTTGTTGAATTTGCGGTTGCATCGTCGTGTCTAGTTGCTGGTCTTAGAGTCTAGTCTTTTAGAGTTTCGAGTTCTGGTCATAAGTTGTAACGCCACCGCCGCACCATCATCATCACCCCTGCCATCTACCACCACCGCTTATCCGCCACCGCTTCGAATCCGTATCCATATACCACCACAGCTGTCATATACCACCACCGCTGCCATCTACCACCATATATCCACCACCAATCCGAGTTCTTGTCATATTAGGTTTGTTTTCGAGATCCATCTAGATTCCGATTCGTGTTTCCTTGCCGGAGTAGGTTTCGGAAAAAAAAAGAGTCGGGTAGCCACGCTCCGTTTAGGCCCAAAATTTTTCGAAAACGCATTTTTCGAAAAAATTTCTGGCTATCCTATTTTTAGGTGTTTCTGAGTGTTTTGAGACAGGTGCCATTATAGGAAGTTTTTTTGACCCGTTTCCAGTTTTTGGGTCCGGGCAGTCAAAAAAAAAAA
>NC_057803.1:250522035-250550159 GCF_018294505.1 Triticum aestivum
TTGATACTTCTGTGGCTCCTGCTGCTGATGCGGAGGAGGATGATTATGTGGGAGACTATGAGGATGAGGTTGATCAAAATCAACACTACGTGCAGCCACCTGTACCACCACCAGCAGGTCGACCTCAGGTATATATTCGTAATGGTAGGCCTGCACCACCACCTCAGGTACGAGATGATGTCCATATTCCTAAACTGAAATTGAATATTCCACCATTTGAGGGTAGATATGTTCCTGATATATATCTTACTTGGGAGTTAGAAACTGAACAACGATTTACATGTTTACAATATCCTGAGGAGAGACGAGTTGCTGCTGTCGTTTGTGCTTTCACTAGTTTTGCATGTGTATGGTGGTCTGAACATTGTAGATTATATCCTATTCCAACTACTTGGGCTGCTTTGAAAACTGCTATGCGTACGCGTTGGGTTCCACCATATTATCAACGTGAATTGCTTCAAAAATTGCAGCGTTTAAGACAAGGGAAAAATTCTGCAGAAGAATATTATCAGGAATTACAAACTGGCATGATTAGATGTGGTATTGTTGAGGAGAATGAAGCTATGCTTGCACGTTTTCTGGGTGGATTAAATAGAGAGATTCAGACCATTCTAGACTATAATGAGTATACTAATATCACTTGTTTATTCCATCTTGCTTGTAAAGCTGAACGTGAAGTGCAGGATCGACAAGCATTGGGGCGAACTAACTTTTCTGCAGGCCGACCTTCATCATGGACACCACGTGCATCTTCTGCTTCAACTGCACCAGCACCTCCATCCGGTGCCACCTCCAGCCGTGATACAAGAAAACAGGCACAACCACCATTATCTGCCAAGAGCGCACCTGCGGGGCCTGCACAGCGTTCTTCTTCTTCCATGGCATCAACAGGGCACACAAGTGATATTATTTGTCGTCGTTGTAAGGGAGGAGGTCATTATGCGAGAGAATGCAAATCTCCGTGTGTGATGATTGCTACCGCGGATGGTGGATATGAGTCCGCTAGTGACTATGATGAGGAGACTTTGGCTCTTATTACACGTGAAGAACATGGTGGAGATGATTCTGATCATGAGACGCAATACATGGCTCCTGAAGACGCTGACAGGTATGAATGTTTAGTTGCTCAACGTGTTTTGAGTGTGCAGGTCACACAAGCTGAGCAAAATCAGAGGCACAATTTGTTCCTTACCAAGGGAGTTGTGAAGGAACGTTCTGTGCGCGTCATCATAGACGGAGGGAGCTGCAACAACTTGGCTAGCATGGAGATGGTGGAGAAGCTTTCTCTCACCACAAGACCACATCCACATCCTTACTACATCCAATGGTTCAACAACAGCGGCAAGGTTAAGGTAACACGTACTGTTCGTGTGCATTTTAGTATCTCTACATATGCTGATTATGTTGATTGTGATGTGGTACCTATGCAAGCATGTTCCTTATTACTTGGTAGACCATGGCAATTTGATAAAAATTCTGTACACCATGGTAGAAACAATCACTATACTCTTGTTCATAAGGATAAAAATATTACTTTGCTTCCTATGACTCCTGATTCCATTTTGAAAGATGATATTAATAGAGCTAATAAAGCACAACAGGAGAAGAATAAGAGTGAAAATCAGATTGTGGCAAAAGAATTTGAGCAACAAATGAAGCCTAATAATAAACCATCTAGTGTTGCTTCTGAAATTAAATTGAAAAGTGCATGTTTATTTGCCACCAAATCTGATATTGATCAGCTAGATTTCAGCAAATCTGTTTGCTATGCTTTTGTGTGCAAAGAGGCATTATTTTCATTCGAGGACGTGCCTTCCTCTTTGCCTCCTGCTGTCACTAACATTTTGCAGGAGTTCGCTGACGTTTTTCCACAAGACGTGCCACCGGGATTACCGCCTATTCGAGGGATTGAGCATCAGATTGACTTAATTCCCGGTGCTTCACTGCCAAACCGTGCACCATACCGTACCAATCCAGAGGAGACGAAGGAGATTATGCGTCAAGTACAAGAGCTTCTCGACAAAGGTTATATACGCGAATCCCTTAGTCCATGTGCTGTTCCTATTATTCTAGTGCCGAAAAAGGATGGTACATCACGTATGTGTGTTGATTGTAGAGGCATTAATAATATTACTATTCGTTATCATCATCCTATTCCTAGGCTAGATGATATGCTTGATGAATTGAGTGGCTCTACAATATTCTCCAAAGTTGATTTGCGTAGTGGCTACCATCAAATTCGTATGAAATTGGGAGATGAATGGAAAATAGCATTTAAAACTAAGTTTGGATTATATGAGTGGTTAGTCATGCCTTTTGGGTTAACTAATGCACCTAGTACTTTCATGAGATTAATGAACGAAGTTTTACGTGCTTTCATTGGACGATTTGTGGTAGTTTAATTTGATGACATATTGATTTATAGCAGATCTTTGGAGGAACATTTGGAACATTTACGTGCTGTTTTTATTGCTCTACGTGATGCACGTTTGTTTGGTAACCTTGGGAAGTGCACCTTTTGCACCGACCGAGTATCTTTTCTTGGCTATGTTGTTACTCCACAGGGAATTGAAGTTGATAAAGCCAAGATTGAAGCTATTGAGAGTTGGCCGCAGCCCAAAACGGTCACACAAGTGAGGAGTTTGCTTGGCCTCGCTGGATTCTATAGGCGTTTTGTGAGAGATTTCAGCACCATTGCTGCACCTCTCAATGAGCTTACAAAGAAAGATGTGCCTTTTCTTTGGGGTACCGCACAGGAAGAAGCCTTCACGGTATTGAAATATAAGTTGACACATGCTCCTTTACTCCAACTTCCTGATTTTAATAAGACTTTTGAGCTTGAATGTGATGCTAGTGGAATTGGATTAGGAGGTGTGTTATTACAAGATGGCAAACCTGTTGCATACTTTTCTGAAAAATTGAGTGGGCCTAGTCTGAATTATTCTACTTATGATAAAGAATTATATGCTCTTGTTCGGACTTTAGAAACATGGCAACATTATTTATGGCCCAAAGAATTTGTTATACATTCTGATCATGAATCATTGAAACATATTAAAAGTCAAGCTAAACTGAATCGTAGACATGCTAAATGGGTTGAATTCATTGAGACTTTCCCTTATGTCATTAAACACAAGAAGGGAAAAGAAAATGTTATTGCTGATGCTTTGTCTCGTCGCTATACTATGCTTTCACAACTTGACTTCAAAATATTTGGTTTGGAGACCATCAAAGATCAATATGTGCATGATGCTGATTTTAAAGATGTAATGCATAATTGTAAAGAAGGACGAATGTGGAACAAGTTTGTTGTTAACGATGGATTTGTGTTTCGTGCTAACAAGCTATGCATTCCAGCTAGCTCCGTTCGTCTTTTGTTGTTGCAGGAGGCGCATGGAGGAGGATTAATGGGACACTTTGGCGTGAAGAAGACGGAGGACGTACTTGCTACACATTTCTTTTGGCCAAAGATGAGACGGGATGTTGAGCGTTTTGTTGCTCGCTGCACTACATGTCAAAAACCTAAGTCACGCCTCAATCCTCATGGTTTATATATGCCTCTGCCTGTACCTAGTGTTCCTTGGGAGGATATATCTATGGACTTTGTTTTAGGTTTACCTCGAACAAAGAAGGGGAGGGATAGCATATTTGTTGTCGTGGATAGATTCTCGAAAATGGCACACTTTATACCATGTCATAAAAGCGATGATGCTGTTAATGTTGCTGATTTGTTCTTTCGTGAAATTATTCGCTTGCATGGTGTGCCAAATACTATTGTTTCAGATCGTGATACTAAATTTCTTAGCCACTTTTGGAGATGTTTATGGGCTAAGTTGGGGACTAAACTGCTTTTTAGTACTACTTGTCACCCCCAAACTGATGGACAAACTGAAGTAGTCAATAGAACGTTGTCTACTATGCTTAGGGCTGTTTTGAAGAATAATAAGAAAATGTGGGAGGAATGCTTGCCTCATATTGAATTTTCTTATAATCGTTCATTGCATTCTACTACTAAGATGTGCCCTTTTGAAGTTGTGTATGGTTTCCTACCTCGTGCACCTATTGATTTGTTGCCTCTTCCATCTTCGGAGAAGGTTAATTTTGATGCTAAACAACGTGCTGATATGATTTTAAAAATGCATGAGTTAACTAAGGAAAACATTGAGCGTATGAATGCTAAATATAAACTTGCTGGAGATAAGGGTAGAAAACATGTTGTGTTTGCACCTGGAGATCTTGTTTGGTTACATTTGCGTAAGGATAGATTTCCTGATTTGCGCAAATCAAAGCTAATGCCACGTGCTGATGGTCCCTTTAAGGTGTTAGAGCAAATAAATGATAATGCATATAAACTTGAGCTGCCTGCAGATTTTGGGGTTAGTCCCACTTTTAACATTGCAGATTTGAAGCCTTATTTGGGTGAGGAAGATGAACTTCCGTCGAGGACGACTTCATTTCAAGAAGGGGAGGATGATGAGGACATCAATACAATTGTTACACCCACAGCCCCTGCTGCTATACATACTGGACCAATTACTAGAGCTCGTGCACGCCAACTAAATTACCAGGTACTTTCGTTTCTTGGTAATGATTCTAATGTTCATGAGAATATGATGCTGCCTAAATTGGATACATTTGTTTTGCTTACAAATGAAGGGCCTAGCTTGGAGAAGGATGAACATTGGAGCAAGAACAAGCATGGAGATGATGGCATGCGCAAGGGGAACAAGAACGGAGTTACAAGTGATGATTTCAGGACTTTGAAGCCACCATAATGGGAGCATGAAGCCTTGGACGAAATATACAAGATGCCACTTCATAAATTTCGTCCCGAGGCTATTTTAGGTGCTGCGTCACCTTATTATTGGGCCAGGCCCATGTAATTTCGAAATACATAAGTATAGGCTATTTTTAGAGTCCGTATGTGTGGGGAAACAAGAGATAGGGTTGATTTCGGACTCCTCCACCAAGGGCCACGAAATTCCCCCCTCTTCCTCCATATATACAGCCCTTAGGGCATCGTTTAGACTTTGGGTTTTGTTTAGATTAAAAGTTCGCCATAGCTGCAACTTCGCGTACTTCGTTTGTGTTCAACGACCAGACAAAGGCGTCACAGAACCCCACCTTGATCAATAAAGCTTTCATCTTATATTCGCAATATCCAGATTGCAATCTTAGTTTCTTGCTTGTTCTTCGTTTGCTCGCAGGAAACAGACCCTCGTGGTCAGGTTGATCGTGCTCCGGCGTGGTCAATAACCTCTCGGAGTTGGTTTAGCGATTGCTAAGGCGCGACGTCCTCGCACGTTCGTAGTCGGATCGTCAAAGTCGACTTCCACCAAAGCGAAATCCACCATCTCATCGAAAGACGGGACACCTTTGCCTCTATCAGTGTGTGAAGTATTTTTGTTCTGGATAACACAAATAGATTATTGAATAGTTTGCACTAGAAATCACCTGACAAATATGCATATATGCAATATTTTTGGTCATATCCAAGGTAGTCATGTCCTCATCATCCTCCCCTTCTTGAAAATAAAGCCGTCCTCGGCGTTGCTTAATCTGAAATGTGGCTAACAAAAGAGACAAGGTGTACATGTTGTATATGTATATGTCATCCATTTTTACTTCCCTTGATTTTTGCATATATGACACATGAATAGATGAGTAACTTGCATAGTTCATAAAATCTAAAGCCAAAAAATTAGCACAAGAAGTAGAAGGCATGAAAATATTGCAACTCAGTTTGCACATATAAGTGAAGCTCTTATTCATTTCAAAAGATTGACAATGTTCATCATTAAATCATCCCAACATTGGTGAATAAACCTTACTTGCATCAAATTTACATGCTACAACATGCTTAAATAAGCAAACATGCAATAAGTCATTCAACACAGAATCATCACCAAGATTAGAGGTCATATCAAAATGATTCAACATTGGTTCTTTTGCATCAATAGTTAATTCAATGGGTGCACTCAAAATTGTTGGTATTTCAGTTGTTTGATCACATGGCAAAGTCAAATTATCAACGTAGTCCTCTAAAATAGGTGGTGTGATCAAAGTAGTGGGTAGCTCATCAGATGGTGCATTCAAATTGACAAGGCATTCATCATTCTCATGTAGAGATGGAAGATCAGTACCTTTGTCATTACCTCTTATGATCAACTCAGATGATGTAGCCACTCTCGGGGGCGATGTGTCACATGGTGGAGGTGATGTAGTCCTGACAACAACGGATGTGGTTGTCATAGTATGCCTAGTAGTTGAAGGAACAATCATATCAACTCTTGGAATGTGCACCGTGCGCTTGTTCTCCTCGTGGCCAACACGTCGTTTTATTTCCTGTTTAGCTTTGCAAGCAAGATGAAACAAATGGTCCATAGGATAACACTCTTCATGAATTAGTATCTCTTGAATATCACGGTTTAACCCTCCCCAAAATCTATCCATAAATCATCTTCACTTTCTTTTAAAGAGGAATGCAACAAGGTAGTTTGTAAATCATCATAATATTTTGTTACAGTTTCACTACCTTGTTTTAAGTGTTGCAACTTCTTAATCATGTCATGAGTATAATAAGCAGGGACGAAAGTATGTCGCATGGCAAGTTTCAAATCATCCCAAGTAGTAGGTATATAATCAGGGTGTAACCGACAATATTCACTCCACCAAACCAAAGCATAACCAGTGAAAGAACCAACCGCAACCTTAACCTTTTTATGTTCATCGAAATTATGGGAAGCAAATATATTTTTTATGTCGAACTCCCATTCAATATATAAAGCAGGTTTAAAACGGCCATTAAATGGTGGTATAGATACATTAACCTGATCATGTGCATTTGGATGTTTGTGCACCTCTCGTGACGGTTGTGGTATTTGCAAAGGTGGTGGCACGTCTCCCGCGATTGACAAAGCCCATGAATTGACTCTGGATCCTGTCATGATTAGTAGAACAAGAAACAAAACCCAAAAATAATGTTCCTATAACTACTAGGATGTGGTGGTAAAACGCTCACAGTAAAGCAAATATCAATCTCTTACAAGTTCTTACCATGCAGCAGGCGGTGATCGGCAACCAGCGGTGTCAAGTAACTCCGAATATTGAGTAAAGCGATTGCCAGGGGAGCGTACGTATACACGGTGTAGAAATATGTGGAGCTGGGTTGGCTATATATGGTAGCAAAAGATTAGCAATAATCAATTCAAAGATGCAATGTTGAATAAACGCTCAACGACGGTACTGTGCTGGTCCTAGGCTAGACCGGACTTGATGAGGACATCAATACAATTGTTACACCCACAGCCCCTGCTGCTATACATACTGGACCAATTACTAGAGCTCGTGCACGCCAACTAAATTACCAGGTACTTTCGTTTCTTGGTAATGATTCTAATGTTCATGAGAATATGATGCTGCCTAAATTGGATACATTTGTTTTGCTTACAAATGAAGGGCCTAGCTTGGAGAAGGATGAACATTGGAGCAAGAACAAGCATGGAGATGATGGCATGCGCAAGGGAAACAAGAACGGAGTTACAAGTGATGATTTCAGGACTTTGAAGCCACCATAATGGGTGCATGAAGCCTTGGACGAAATATACAAGATGCCACTTCATAAATTTCGTCCCGAGGCTATTTTAGGTGCTGCGTCACCTTATTATTGGGCCAGGCCCATGTAATTTCGAAATACATAAGTACAGGCTATTTTTAGAGTCCGTATGCGTGGGGAAACAAGAGATAGGGTTGATTTCGGACCCCTCCACCAAGGGCCACGAAATTCCCCCCCTCTTCCTCCATATATACAGCCCTTAGGGCATCGTTTAGACTTTGGGTTTTGTTTAGATTAAAAGTTCGCCATAGCTGCAACTTCGCGTACTTCGTTTGTGTTCAACGACCAGACAAAGGCGTCACAGAACCCCACCTTGATCAATAAAGCTTTCATCTTATATTCGCAATATCCAGATTGCAATCTTAGTTTCTTGCTTGTTCTTCGTTTGCTCGCAGGAAACAGACCCTCGTGGTCAGGTTGATCATGCTCCGGCGTGGTCAATAACCTCTCGGAGTTGGTTTAGCAATTGCTAAGGTGCGACGTCCTCGCACGTTCGTAGTCGGATCGTCAAAGTCGACTTCCACCAAAGCGATATCCATCATCTCATTGAAAGATCGGGAACCTCGCCTCTATCACTATGTATCATCCTTTGTTGGATTTAGATCTTGTATCTCTTTGTGTTTCGAGGATCTAGCATATGTGTGACCGAATCTTGTTGGTTTGAGTGATTCTCTCGTGTTTCCCCTCGTGATTTCTCCTCGTTTTCTTCATGTTCATTGCGGGAACCGCTCCTTTCGTGAAATATCAGCCGTCTAGGATTCTACCCTACATCAACTAAGAGATTCACGAATATAACCTTTGTCGAGCAGCTCGTGTACTTGACGCATAATATCCTTCGTCTCCTCTGGATTGGTATGGTATGGTGCACGGTTTGGCAGCGAAGCACGGGGAATTAAGTCAATCGGATGCTCAATCCCTCGAATAGGTAGTAATCCCGGTGGCACGTCTTGGGGAAAGACATCAGCGAACTCCTGCAAAATGTTACTGACAGCAGGAGGCAAATAGGAAGGTACATCATCGAAAGAAAATAATGCCACTTTACACACAAAAGCATAGCAAACAGATTTGCTGAAATCTAGATCATCAATATCAGATTTGGTGGCAAGTAAACATGCACTTTCAGTTTAATTTTAGAAGCAACACTAGATGGTTTATTATTAGGCTTCATTTGTTGCTCAAATTCTTTTGCCACAATTTGATTTTCACTCTTATTTTTCTCCTACTTTTCTTTATTAGCTCTATTAATATCATCTTTCAAAATGGAATCAGGAGTCATAGGAAGCAAAGTAGTATTTTTATCCTTATGAACAATAGTATACTTATTGTTTCTACCATGGTGTACATAATTTTTATCAAATTGCCATGGTCTACCAAGTAATAAGGAAGATGCTTGCATGGGTACCACATCACAATCAACATAATTAGCATATGTAGAGATACTAAAATGAACACGAACAGTACATGTTACCTTAACCTTGCCACTGCTGTTGAACCATTGGATGTAGTAAGGATGTGGATGTGGTCTTATGGTGAGAGATAGCTTCTCCACCACCTCTATGCTAGCCAAGTTGTTGCAGCTCCCTCCATCAATGATGATGCGAACATAAAGTTCCTTCACAACTCCCTTTGTATGGAACAAATTATGCCTCTAAGTTTGGTCAATTTGTGTGACCTGCACACTCAAAACACGTTGAGCAACTAAACATTCATACATGTCAGTGTCTTAAGGAGCCATGTATTGCGTCTCATGATCAGAATCATCTCCACCGTGGTCTTCACTTGTAATAAGGGCCAAAGTCTCCTCATCATAGTCACTAGCGGACTCATACCCACCATCCTCAATATCAATCATCACACACTTAGATGGGCATTCTCTTGCATAATGACCTCCACCCTTGCAACGAAAACAAATAATATCATGTGTTTGCCCTGTCGATGCCATGGATGAAGAAGAGCTCTGTGCGAAACCGGAAGGTGTACTCCTGGAAGATGGTGGTGGTGGTGCCTCTTTTCTTGTATCTCGGTTGGAATTGGCGACTGAAGTCAGTGCTGCTACAGTAGGACGTGTGGGAGTAGAAGATGCACGCGGTGTCCATGATGAAGGTCGACCTGCAGAAAAGTTAGTTCGCGACAATGCCTGTCGATCATGTACTTCACATTCAGCTTTGCAAGCAAGATGGAATAAACGAATATTATTATACTCCTTATACTCTAGAATGGTCTAAATCTCTTTACTTAATCTACCCATAAAATGTGCAAGCATAGCTTCATTATCCTCAACAATACCACATCTAATCATTCCAGTTTGTAATTCTTGGTAATATTCTTCTACCTAAATTTTTCGTCGTCTTAAATGCTGCAATTTTTGAAGTAATTCACGTTGATAATATGGTGGAAACCAACGAGTATGCATAGCAGTTTTCAAAGCAGCCCCAGCTGCTGGAATAGGATATAATCTAGAATGTTCAGACCACCAAACATATGCAAAACTAGTGAAAGCACAAACAACAGCAGGAACATGTCTCTCCTTAGGATATTGTAAACATGTAAAACGCCGTTTAGTTTCTAACTCCCAAGTAAGATATATATCTGGAACATATGTACCCTCAAATGGTGGAATATTCAATTTTAGTTTAGGAAGATGGTCATGATCTTGTCCCTCAGGTGGTGGTGCAGCCCTACCGTTGCGTTGATATGCATGAGGAAGACCTGGTGGTGGTGGTGCTGGTGGTTGAACGTAGTTCTGATTTTGATCAACCTCATCCTCGTAATGGCCCTCCACCGCTGTAGTAGCAGCAAGAGCTACAGAAGCATCAACAGTAGGTACAGCGACACCGGAAGATTGACCAGGCTTAAGGGGAATGTGCAGTGCTCGTCCCACTTGATTTGGAAGGCGATGATGTTGTTGTAGTTGCTATAGAGGTGCGACAAGTGCAGCGGGCGGTGGTTGTGGAAGACGCGCGAGCAATTCATTAAACTTGTTATCGAGCTTTGTTTCGAGTGCCTTCTCAATGCCATCTATCTTCTCCATGGCCTCTTCAAATATGTTTATCACATCTTCCACCTGGCCACACATCATTTGCTGAAATTTATCATGCAACTCCTTGTTCGTCATGTTCTCCCATTCAATCTCGTTGGCTGTGGTCCTGCCATGGTTAGCAACAATATAAACACACAAGAATATGATCCTACAAACTACTAGAAAGTGGCGGTGTGTAACAAATCCGTGAAGCAAATCTCAAATTCTTACCAGTTCTTCCAAGGTAGCAGGTGGTGATTGGCAATCATTGTAGCCAAAACACTCAAAGCATGGATAGAGCGATTACCAGGGATAGTTGAACGCATGACGTAGATGTATGTGGAGCTGGGAAGGCTTATAATATGGAAGCAAAAAGGGCCATCAATAATCAATTCAGAGATGCAAAGTTGAATAAACGCTCAAAGATGGTACTGTGCTGGTCCTAGGCTAGACCGTACTAGAGACACGAGCGTAGAACACCAACAAAATCACGGCGCGGCATGGGAACAAGGGAAAAGCACACTCTGGGAAATTTTTTCGCTCGTTTTTGCGCTCCTTTTTCTGCGAAAAATCACTATAGTGGCGAGTCTCTCAAAATTCTTCCCATGTCAAATTGACAGGATAAGCACGAAATTTTTTTGACTATTTTTTTTCGGAAATCAAGGCAGCTATGACCAAAAAGTGCGACAAAAAATCATTATGATGGCGAGTGTCTCAAAAGACTCAGAAAAGCCTAAAAACATGATAGGGAAAAATATTTTCGCCAGCCAAAATTTTGGCCTAAAAACTTCCCTAGAGTCTGCAGACTTTTTTTCCGAAACCTTCTCAGGCAAGGGAACATGAAACAGAAAATAGATGGATCTCAAAAACAAACCTAATATGAAAAGAACTCGGATTGGTGGTGGACATGTGGATGTATATGTGGACTTGGATTGGTGGTGGACAGGCGGATGTATATGTGAACTCAGATTGGTGGTGGACAGGCGGATGTATATGTGAACTCGAATTGGTGGTGGACAAGCGGATGTATATGGCAGCGGTAAGGAATATGTTGGTGATGGTGGTATATGGCAGGAGCGATGACGGTGGTGATAGAGGCAAAGGTGTCCCGTCTTTCGATGAGATGGTGGATTTCGCTTTGGTGGAAGTCGACTTTGACGATCCGACTACGAACGTGCGAGGACGTCGCGCCTTAGCAATCGCTAAACCAACTCCGAGAGGTTATTGACCACGCCGGAGCACGATCAACCTGACCACGAGGGTCTGTTTCCTGCGAGCAAACGAAGAACAAGCAAGAAACTAAGATTGCAATCTGGATATTGCGAATATAAGATGAAAGCTTTATTGATCAAGGTGGGGTTCTGTGACGCCTTTGTCTGGTCGTTGAACACAAACGAAGTACGCGAAGTTGCAGCTATGGCGAACTTTTAATCTAAACAAAACCCAAAGTCTAAACGATGCCCTAAGGGTTGTATATATGGAGGAAGAGGGGGGAATTTCGTGGCCCTTGGTGGAGGGGTCCGAAATCAACCCTATCTCTTGTTTCCCCACACATACGGACTCTAAAAATAGCCTATACTTATGTATTTCGAAATTACATGGGCCTGGCCCAATAATAAGGTGACGCAGCACCTATAATAGCCTCGGGACGAAATTTAGGAAGTGGCATCTTGTATATTTCGTCCAAGGCTTCATGCACCCATTATGGTGGCTTCAAAGTCCTGAAATCATCACTTGTAACTCCGTTCTTGTTCCCCTTGCGCACGCCATCATCTCCATGCTTGTTCTTGCTCCAATGTTCATCCTTCTCCAAGCTAGGCCCTTCATTTGTAAGCAAAACAAATGTATCCAATTTAGGAAGCATCATATTCTCATGAACATTAGAATCATTACCAAGAAACGAAAGTACCTGGTAATTTAGTTGGCGTGCACGAGCTCTAGTAATTGGTCCAGTATGTATAGCAGCAGGGGCTGTGGGTGTAACAATTGTATTGATGTCCTCATCATCCTCCCCTTCTTGAAATGAAGTCGTCCTCGACGGAAGTTCATCTTGCTCACCCAAATAAGGCTTCAAATCTGCAATGTTAAAAGTGGGACTAACCCCAAAATCTGCAGGCAGCTCAAGTTTATATGCATTATCATTTATTTTCTCTAACACCTTAAAGGGACCATCAGCACGTGGCATTAACTTTGATTTGCGCAAATCAGGAAATCTATCCTTACGCAAATGTAACCAAACAAGATCTCCAGGTGCAAACACAACATGTTTTCTACCCTTATCTCCAGCAAGTTTATATTTAGCATTCATACGCTCAATGTTTTTGATGAGGACATCAATACAATTGTTACACCCACAGCCCCTGCTGCTATACATACTGGACCAATTACTAGAGCTCGTGCACGCCAACTAAATTACCAGGTACTTTCGTTTCTTGGTAATGATTCTAATGTTCATGAGAATATGATGCTGCCTAAATTGGATACATTTGTTTTGCTTACAAATGAAGGGCCTAGCTTGGAGAAGGATGAACATTGGAGCAAGAACAAGCATGGAGATGATGGCATGCGCAAGGGGAACAAGAACGGAGTTACCAGTGATGATTTCAGGACTTTGAAGCCACCATAATGGGTGCATGAAGCCTTGGACGAAATATACAAGATGCCACTTCATAAATTTCGTCCCGAGGCTATTTTAGGTGCTGCGTCACCTTATTATTGGGCCAGGCCCATGTAATTTTGAAATACATAAGTATAGGCTATTTTTAGAGTCCGTATGTGTGGGGAAACAAGAGATAGGGTTGATTTCGGACCCCTCCACCAAGGGCCACGAAATTCCCCCCTCTTCCTCCATATATACAGCCCTTAGGGCATCGTTTAGACTTTGGGTTTTGTTTAGATTAAAAGTTCGCCATAGCTGCAACTTCGCGTACTTCGTTTGTGTTCAACGACCAGACAAAGGCGTCACAGAACCCCACCTTGATCAATAAAGCTTTCATCTTATATTCGCAATATCCAGATTGCAATCTTAGTTTCTTGCTTGTTCTTCGTTTGCTCGCAGGAAACAGACCTTCGTGGTCAGGTTGATCGTGCTCCGGCGTGGTCAATAACCTCTCGGAGTTGGTTTAGCGATTGCTAAGGCGCGACGTCCTCGCACGTTCGTAGTCGGATCGTCAAAGTCGACTTCCACCAAAGCAAAATCCACCATCTCATCGAAAGACGGGACACCTTTGCCTCTATCAATTTGCTTCCCATAATTTTGATGAACATAAAAAGGTTAAGGTTGCGGTTGGTTCTTTCACTGGTTATGCTTTGGTTTGGTGGAGTGAATATTGTCGGTTACACCCTGATTATATACCTACTACTTGGGATGATTTGAAACTTGCCATGCGACATACTTTCGTCCCTGCTTATTATACTCGTGACATGATTAAGAAGTTGCAACACTTAAAACAAGGTAGTGAAACTGTAACAAAATATTATGATGATTTACAAACTACCTTGTTGCATTCCTCTTTAGAAGAAAGTGAAGATGATTTTATGGATAGATTTTGGGGAGGATTAAACCGTGATATTCAAGAGATACTAATTCATGAAGAGTGTTATCCTATGGACCATTTGTTTCATCTTGCTTGCAAAGCTGAACAGGAAATAAAACGACGTGTTGGCCACGAGGAGAACAAGCGCACGGTGCACATTCCAAGAGTTGATATGATTGTTCCTTCAACTACTAGGCATATTATGACAACCACATCCGTTGTTGTCAGGACTACATCACCTCCACCATGTGACACATCGCCCCCGAGAGTGGCTACATCATCTGAGTTGATCATAAGAGGTAATGACAAAGGTACTGATCTTCCATCTCTACATGAGAATGATGAATGCCTTGTCAATTTGAATGCACCATCTGATGAGCTACCCACTACTTTGATCACACCACCTATTTTAGAGGACTACGTTGATAATTTGACTTTGCCATGTGATCAAACAACTGAAATACCAACAATTTTGAGTGCACCCATTGAATTAACTATTGATGCAAAAGAACCAATGTTGAATCATTTTGATATGACCTCTAATCTTGGTGATGATTCTGTGTTGAATGACTTATTGCATGTTTGCTTATTTAAGCATGTTGTAGCATGTAAATTTGATGCAAGTAAGGTTTATTCACTAATGTTGGGATGGTTTAATGATGAACATTGTCAATCTTTTGAAATGAATAAGAGCTTCACTTATATGTGCAAACTGAGTTGCAATATTTTCATGCCTTCTACTTCTTGTGCTAATTTTTTGGCTTTAGATTTTATGAACTATGCAAGTTACTCATCTATTCATGTGTCATATATGCAAAAATCAAGGGAAGTAAAAATGGATGACATATACATATACAACATGTACACCTTGTCTCTTTTGTTAGCCACATTTCAGATTAAGCAACGCCGAGGACGGCTTTATTTTCAAGAAGGGGAGGATGATGAGGACATGACTACCTTGGATATGACCAAAAATATTGCATATATGCATATTTGTCAGGTGATTTCTAGTGCAAACTATTCAATAATCTATTTGTGTTATCCAGAACAAAAATACTTCACACACTGATAGAGGCAAAGGTGTCCCGTCTTTCGATGAGATGGTGGATTTCGCTTTGGTGGAAGTCGACTTTGACGATCCGACTACGAACGTGCGAGGACGTCGCGCCTTAGCAATCGCTAAACCAACTCCGAGAGGTTATTGACCACGCCGGAGCACGATCAACCTGACCACGAGGGTCTGTTTCCTGCGAGCAAACGAAGAACAAGCAAGAAACTAAGATTGCAATCTGGATATTGCGAATATAAGATGAAAGCTTTATTGATCAAGGTGGGGTTCTGTGACGCCTTTGTCTGGTCGTTGAACACAAACGAAGTACGCGAAGTTGCAGCTATGGCGAACTTTTAATCTAAACAAAACCCAAAGTCTAAACGATGCCCTAAGGGCTGTATATATGGAGGAAGAGGGGGGAATTTCGTGGCCCTTGGTGGAGGAGTCCGAAATCAACCCTATCTCTTGTTTCCCCACACATATGGACTCTAAAAATAGCCTATACTTATGTATTTCGAAATTACATGGGCCTGGCCCAATAATAAGGTGACGCAGCACCTAAAATAGCCTCGGGACGAAATTTATGAAGTGGCATCTTGTATATTTCGTCCAAGGCTTCATGCACCCATTATGGTGGCTTCAAAGTCCTGAAATCATCACTTGTAACTCCGTTCTTGTTCCCCTTGCGCATGCCATCATCTCCATGCTTGTTCTTGCTCCAATGTTCATCCTTCTCCAAGCTAGGCCCTTCATTTGTAAGCAAAACAAATGTATCCAATTTAAGCAGCATCATATTCTCATGAACATTAGAATCATTACCAAGAAACGAAAGTACCTGGTAATTTAGTTGGCGTGCACGAGCTCTAGTAATTGGTCCAGTATGTATAGCAGCAGGGGCTGTGGGTGTAACAATTGTATTGATGTCCTCATCATCCTCCCCTTCTTGAAATGAAGTCGTCCTCGACGGAAGTTCATCTTGCTCACCCAAATAAGGCTTCAAATCTGCAATGTTAAAAGTGGGACTAACCCCAAAATCTGCAGGCAGCTCAAGTTTATATGCATTATCATTTATTTTCTCTAACACCTTAAAGGGACCATCAGCACGTGGCATTAGCTTTGATTTGCGCAAATCAGGAAATCTATCCTTACGCAAATGTAACCAAACAAGATCTCCAGGTGCAAACACAACATGTTTTCTACCCTTGATAGAGGCAAAGGTGTCCCGTCTTTCGATGAGATGATGGATATCGCTTTGGTGGAAGTCGACTTTGACGATCCGACTACGAACGTGCGAGGACGTCGCGCCTTAGCAATCGCTAAACCAACTCCGAGAGGTTATTGACCACGCCGGAGCACGATCAACCTGACCACGAGGGTCTGTTTCCTGCGAGCAAACGAAGAACAAGCAAGAAACTGAGATTGCAATCTGGATATTGCGAATATAAGATGAAAGCTTTATTGATCAAGGTGGGGTTCTGTGACGCCTTTGTCTGGTCGTTGAACACAAACGAAGTACGCGAAGTTGCAGCTATGGCGAACTTTTAATCTAAACAAAACCCAAGGAAAAGCTACTAGATGGATCTACTTATATAGGAGCAAGGGGTGGCGGCCAAGGAGGTGGGAGGACGTCCCAAGGCAGCCTAAAACTAAATCTAGGTCGTACAAGGCCAATGGCCCCAAGTGGAGGTGATGTAACACCTTTGGACTTGTAGTTTGACTCGGATTCTGCTGCAGCATCAGATTGTTTCGTCCACAACTCAACGCTCCGGACGAATTTGAAGGTGATTGAACGTGACGTGAGAGAACTTTTTGGACAGCAAATAAACAACCAAATCTCGGGCCAAAAGTGACGTGAGAGAACTTTTTGGACAGCAAATAAACATCTCTTTCTTCCTTATCTTCATATGTGGATTGTACAAATGTCCCATACACCTGCAATTAGACAAAACACAAAAGTGTGTGAAGTATTTTTGTTCTGGATAACATAAATAGATTATTGAATAGTTTGCACTAGAAATCACCTGACAAATATGCATATATGCAATATTTTTGGTCATATCCAAGGTAGTCATGTCCTCATCATCCTCCCCTTCTTGAAAATAAAGCCGTCCTCGGCGTTGCTTAATCTGAAATGTGGCTAACAAAAGAGACAAGGTGTACATGTTGTATATGTATATGTCATCCATTTTTACTTCCCTTGATTTTTGCATATATGACACATGAATAGATGAGTAACTTGCATAGTTCATAAAATCTAAAGCCAAAAAATTAGCACAAGAAGTAGAAGGCATGAAAATATTGCAACTCAGTTTGCACATATAAGTGAAGCTCTTATTCATTTCAAAAGATTGACAATGTTAAACCATCCCAACATTGGTGAATAAACCTTACTTGCATCAAATTTACATGCTACAACATGCTTAAATAAGCAAACATGCAATAAGTCATTCAACACAGAATCATCACCAAGATTAGAGGTCATATCAAAATGATTCAACATTGGTTCTTTTGCATCAATAGTTAATTCAATGGGTGCACTCAAAATTGTTGGTATTTCAGTTGTTTGATCACATGGCAAAGTCAAATTATCAACGTAGTCCTCTAAAATAGGTGGTGTGATCAAAGTAGTGGGTAGCTCATCAGATGGTGCATTCAAATTGACAAGGCATTCATCATTCTCATGTAGAGATGGAAGATCAGTACCTTTGTCATTACCTCTTATGATCAACTCAGATGATGTAGCCACTCTCGGGGGCGATATGTCACATGGTGGAGGTGATGTAGTCCTGACAACAACGGATGTGGTTGTCATAGTATGCCTAGTAGTTGAAGGGACAATCATATCAACTCTTGGAATGTGCACCGTGCGCTTGTTCTCCTCGTGGCCAACACGTCGTTTTATTTCCTGTTCAGCTTTGCAAGCAAGATGAAACAAATGGTCCATAGAATAACACTCTTCATGAATTAGTATCTCTTGAATATCACGGTTTAATCCTCCCCAAAATCTATCCATAAAATCATTTTCACTTTCTTCTAAAGAGGAATGCAACAAGGTAGTTTGTAAATCATCATAATATTTTGTTACAGTTTCACTACCTTGTTTTAAGTGTTGCAACTTCTTAATCATGTCACGAGTATAATAAGCAGGGACGAAAGTATGTCGCATGGCAAGTTTCAAATCATCCCAAGTAGTAGGTATATAATCAGGGTGTAACCGACAATATTCACTCCACCAAACCAAAGCATAACCAGTGAAAGAACCAACCGCAACCTTAACCTTTTTATGTTCATCGAAATTATGGGAAGCAAATATATTTTTTATGTCAAACTCCCATTCAATATATAAAGCAGGTTTAAAACGGCCATTAAATGGTGGTATAGATACATTAACCTGATCATGTGCATTTGGATGTTTGTGCACCTCTCGTGACGGTTGTGGTATTTGCAAAGGTGGTGGCACGTCTCCCGCGATCGACAAAGCCCATGAATTGACTCTGGATCCTGTCATGATTAGTAGAACAAGAAACAAAAAAAATCGGCACAAACTTTTTCAGAGGAAAGTTGGAGACAAAGTTGTTGATATATCCTGCTTGGCTGTTGTTTCACCTCATTATCTTCACTGCTGTTGTGATCTTCACTTATATCTTGCTGTCAAGAGCTACTTAGTATCCTTCATTGATGCTAGTTGTGCTACGCCGTGACCTCATTAGTGTTCTAGGCTCGCGTCTCTAGTCCGGTCTAGCCTAGGACCAGCACAGTACCGTCGTTGAGCGTTTATTCAACATTGCATCTTTGAATTGATTATTGCTAATCTTTTGCTACCATATATAGCCAACCCAGCTCCACATATTTCTACACCGTGTATACGTACGCTCCCCTGGCAATCGCTTTACTCAATATTCGGAGTTACTTGACACCGCTGGTTGCCGATCACCGCCTGCTGCATGGTAAGAACTTGTAAGACATTGATGTTTGCTTTACTGTGAGCGTTTTACCACCACATCCTAGTAGTTATAGGAACATTATTTTTGGGTTTTGTTTCTTGTTCTACTAATCTTGACAGGATCCAGAGTCAATTCATGGGCTTTGTCGATCGCGGGAGACGTGCCACCACCTTTGCAAATACCACAACCGTCACGAGAGGTGCACAAACATCCAAATGCACATGATCAGATTAATGTATCTATACCACCATTTAATGGCCGTTTTAAACCTGCTTTATATATTGAATGGGAGTTCGACATAAAAAATATATTTGCTTCCCATAATTTCGATGAACATAAAAAGGTTAAGGTTGCGGTTGGTTCTTTCACTGGTTATGCTTTGGTTTGGTGGAGTGAATATTGTCGGTTACACCCTGATTATATACCTACTACTTGGGATGATTTGAAACTTGCCATGCGACATACTTTCGTCCCTGCTTATTATACTCGTGACATGATTAAGAAGTTGCAACACTTAAAACAAGGTAGTGAAACTGTAACAAAATATTATGATGATTTACAAACTACCTTGTTGCATTCCTCTTTAGAAGAAAGTGAAAATGATTTTATGGATAGATTTTGGGGAGGATTAAACCGTGATATTCAAGAGATACTAATTCATGAAGAGTGTTATTCTATGGACCATTTGTTTCATCTTGCTTGCAAAGCTGAACAGGAAATAAAACGACGTGTTGGCCACGAGGAGAACAAGCGCACGGTGCACATTCCAAGAGTTGATATGATTGTCCCTTCAACTACTAGGCATACTATGACAACCACATCCGTTGTTGTCAGGACTACATCACCTCCACCATGTGACATATCGCCCCCGAGAGTGGCTACATCATCTGAGTTGATCATAAGAGGTAATGACAAAGGTACTGATCTTCCATCTCTACATGAGAATGATGAATGCCTTGTCAATTTGAATGCACCATCTGATGAGCTACCCACTACTTTGATCACACCACCTATTTTAGAGGACTACGTTGATAATTTGACTTTGCCATGTGATCAAACAACTGAAATACCAACAATTTTGAGTGCACCCATTGAATTAACTATTGATGCAAAAGAACCAATGTTGAATCATTTTGATATGACCTCTAATCTTGGTGATGATTCTGTGTTGAATGACTTATTGCATGTTTGCTTATTTAAGCATGTTGTAGCATGTAAATTTGATGCAAGTAAGGTTTATTCACCAATGTTGGGATGGTTTAACATTGTCAATCTTTTGAAATGAATAAGAGCTTCACTTATATGTGCAAACTGAGTTGCAATATTTTCATGCCTTCTACTTCTTGTGCTAATTTTTTGGCTTTAGATTTTATGAACTATGCAAGTTACTCATCTATTCATGTGTCATATATGCAAAAATCAAGGGAAGTAAAAATGGATGACATATACATATACAACATGTACACCTTGTCTCTTTTGTTAGCCACATTTCAGATTAAGCAACGCCGAGGACGGCTTTATTTTCAAGAAGGGGAGGATGATGAGGACATGACTACCTTGGATATGACCAAAAATATTGCATATATGCATATTTGTCAGGTGATTTCTAGTGCAAACTATTCAATAATCTATTTATGTTATCCAGAACAAAAATACTTCACACACTTTTGTGTTTTGTCTAATTGCAGGTGTATGGGACATTTGTACAATTCACATATGAAGATAAGGAAGAAAGAGATGTTTATTTGCTGTCCAAAAAGTTCTCTCACGTCACTTTTGGCCCAAGAGAAGATAGAGTCCAAGTCTCTCACGTTCTGGATTCAGATTCGGACTGCACAGACATACCTGACTCAAAACGCACACAAGTTTTTCATACGGACTCCGAATTGGGTGATTCTTTTTGCGTTGGAAACTAGATTTCGTGCACTTTCCAACCCAATTGAAATCACCTTCAAATTCGTCCGGAGCGTTGAGTTGTGGACGAAACAATTTGATGCTGCAGCAGAATCCAAGTCAAACTACAAGTCCAAAGGTGTTACATCACCTCCACTTGGGCCCATTGGCCTTGTACGACCTAGATTTAGTTTTAGGCTGCCTTGGGACGTCCTCCCACCTCCTTGGCCGCCACCCCTTGCTCCTATATAAGTAGATCCATCTAGTAGCTTTTCCTTGGGATTTGTTTAGTTAAAAGTTAGCCATTGCAACTTCGTGTACTTCGTTTGTGTCCAACGACCAGACCAAGACCGCTTACGGATCCCCACCATTATCAATACCTCATATATATTTGCAATATTCAGATTGCTTTATCATATTCTTGCTCGTTCTTCGATTGCTTGCAGGAATAGACCTTCGTGGTCAGGCTGACCGTGCTTCCGGCATCGTCAGTAACCTCAGGAGATTGGTTTAGCGATTGCTAAGGCGCAACGTCGTGCACGTTTGTAGTCGGATCGTCAAAGTCGTCTCCACCAAATCGATAGTTATCATCTCATCGAAAGATCGGGACACCCTCGCCTCTATCACAACTTCTTAATCATGTCACGAGTATAATAAGCAGGGACGAAAGTATGTCGCATGGCAAGTTTCAAATCATCCCAAGTAGTAGGTATATAATCAGGGTGTAACCGACAATATTCACTCCACCAAACCAACGCATAACCAGTGAAAGAACCAACCGCAACCTTAACCTTTTTATGTTCATCGAAATTATGGGAAGCAAATATATTTTTTATGTCGAACTCCCATTCAATATATAAAGCAGGTTTAAAACGGTCATTAAATGGTGGTATAGATACATTAACCTGATCATGTGCATTTGGATGTTTGTGCACCTCTCGTGACGGTTGTGGTATTTGCAAAGGTGGTGGCACGTCTCCCGCGATCGACAAAGCCCATGAATTGACTCTGGATCCTTTCATGATTAGTAGAACAAGAAACGAGACCCAAAAATAATGTTCCTATAACTACTAGGATGTGGTGGTATAACGCTCACAGTAAAGCAAATATCAATGTCTTACAAGTTCTTACCATGCAGCAGGCGGTGATCGGCAACCAGCGGTGTCAAGTAACTCCAAATATTGAGTAAAGCGATTGCCAGGGGAGCGTACGTATACACGGTGTAGAAATATGTGGAGCTGGGTTGGCTATATATGGTAGCAAAAGATTAGCAATAATCAATTCAAAGATGCAATGTTGAATAAACGCTCAACGACGGTACTGTGCTGGTCCTAGGCTAGACCGGACTAGAGACGCGAGCCTAGAACACTAATAAGGTCACGGCGTAGCACAACTAGCATCAATGAAGGATACTAAGTAGCTCTTGACAGCAAGATATAAGTGAAGATCACAACGGCAGTGAAGATAATGATGAAAAACAACTGCCAAGCAGGATATACAACAACTCTCTCTCCAACTTTCCTCTTGAAAAGTTTGAGACAATTTTCTGATAAATTCTTTCAAAGAATGCTACTAACTCAAGCTTTGCAATGCAAAAAGAATCACTCAATTCCGAGTTGATATGAGGAGTCAAAGAATTCTAAAACTGGCCTGAAAAATTGGAACAAGCTGTGTTCACGAACTTCGGAGGGCAAAAAGACCTATTTAGAAGCCGATTTTGAGGTGTCAAATATTGAACTAGTTTCTGCAACTATTTAGATGCGGCCCGTTGCTAGCTTCAATTTGAGTACTCACGGAGCCAAAACGGACTTCGTATGAGGAAGATACACCTATTTTACTGAACAGTGCGCAAAACAGATTCCAATCCGAATTCAGGTACGAGATTGATTCTAGATAGATCCAATTTTTTTTTCTTCTCTCTTTTTTTTTCTCACCCTCTTTTTTCTTTTTCTTCTCTCTCTTTTTCTTTTTTTTTTCTTTCCTTTTTTTTCTCTTTTTTTTTCTCTATCTTTTTTTTTCTTTTCAAGACAAACTAGATAAGATGCAGATTGGATCAGGCGAAGATGTGAATGACCTCAACTATGATTATGACAATGAACAGTGCGTAGCACGTGGTGGAAATTAATAGATGGGATGGTGGACAGCGGAAGGGATAATGATGCAGCGGCGGCGTGACTAATGTGAACAGAACTCGAAACTCTAAAGGAACTAGACGTTAAGACCAGCAACTGACACGACGATGCAACCGATAATTCAACTATGCAAGCAATGAATAGAAAATTGCAAAGGCTCAGACTGGCTTGGATAAAGGATGAACAGATCTAACTTTTTTTTGTGTGGCTTTTTCTTGGACAATAGGTAAGAAAATAAATCTAATCTAGGAAAACTGGAAATTCTCACCGAGCAACCTGAAAACTGATACCACTTGATAGAGGCAAAGGTGTCCCGTCTTTCGATGAGATGATGGATATCGCTTTGGTGGAAGTCGACTTTGACGATCCGACTACGAACGTGCGAGGACGTCGCGCCTTAGCAATCGCTAAACCAACTCCGAGAGGTTATTGACCACGCCGGAGCACGATCAACCTGACCACGAGGGTCTGTTTCCTGCGAGCAAACGAAGAACAAGCAAGAAACTGAGATTGCAATCTGGATATTGCGAATATAAGATGAAAGCTTTATTGATCAAGGTGGGGTTCTGTGACGCCTTTGTCTGGTCGTTGAACACAAACGAAGTACGCGAAGTTGCAGCTATGGCGAACTTTTAATCTAAACAAAACCCAAGGAAAAGCTACTAGATGGATCTACTTATATAGGAGCAAGGGGTGGCGGCCAAGGAGGTGGGAGGACGTCCCAAGGCAGCCTAAAACTAAATCTAGGTCGTACAAGGCCAATGGCCCCAAGTGGAGGTGATGTAACACCTTTGGACTTGTAGTTTGACTCGGATTCTGCTGCAGCATCAGATTGTTTCGTCCACAACTCAACTCTCCGGACGAATTTGAAGGTGATTTCAATTGGGTTGGAAAGTGCACGAAATCTAGTTTCCAACAAAAAAAAGAATCACCCAATTTGGAGTCCGTATGAAAAACTTGTGTGCGTTTTGAGTCAGGTGTGTCTGTGCAGTCCGAAACTGAATCCAGAACGTGAGAGACTTGGACTCTATCTTCTCTTGGGCCAAAAGTGACGTGAGAGAACTTTTTGGACAGCAAATAAACATCTCTTTCTTCCTTATCTTCATATGTGGATTGTACAAATGTCCCATACACCTGCAATTAGACAAAACACAAAAGTGTGTGAAGTATTTTTGTTCTGGATAACATAAATAGATTATTGAATAGTTTGCACTAGAAATCACCTGACAAATATGCATATATGCAATATTTTTGGTCATATCCAAGGTAGTCATGTCCTCATCAACCCTTATCTCCAGCAAGTTTATATTTAGCATTCATACGCTCAATGTTTTCCTTAGTTAACTCATGCATTTTTAAAATCAATTCAGCACGTTGTTTAGCATCAAAATTAACCTTCTCCGAAGATGGAAGAGGCAACAAATCAATAGGTGCACGAGGTAGGAAACCATACACAACTTCAAAAGGGCACATCTTAGTAGTAGAATGCAATGAACGATTATAAGCAAATTCAATATGAGGCAAGCATTCCTCCCACATTTTCTTATTATTCTTCAAAACAGCCCTAAGCATAGTAGACAACGTTCTATTGACTACTTCAGTTTGTCCATCAGTTTGGGGGTGACAAGTAGTACTAAAAAGCAGTTTAGTCCCCAACTTAGCCCATAAACATCTCCAAAAGTGGCTAAGAAATTTACTATCACGATCTGAAACAATAGTATTTGGCACACCATGCAAGCGAATAATTTCACGAAAGAACAAATCAGGAACATTAACAGCATCATCGCTTTTATGACATGGTATAAAGTGTGCCATTTTCGAGAATCTATCCACGACAACAAATATGCTATCCCTCCCCTTCTTTGTTCGAGGTAAACCTAAAACAAAGTCCATAGATATATCCTCCCAAGGAACACTAGGTACAGGCAAAGGCATATATAAACCATGAGGATTGAGTCGTGACTTAGCTTTTTGACATGTAGTGCAGCGAGCAATAAAACGCTCAACATCCCGTCTCATCTTTGGCCAAAAGAAATGTGTAGCAAGTACGTCCTCCGTCTTCTTCACGCCAAAGTGTCACATTAATCCTCCTCCATGCGCCTCCTGCAACAACAAAAGACGAACGGAGCTAGCTGGAATGCATAGCTTGTTAGCACGAAACACAAATCCATCGTTAACAACAAACTTATTCCACATTCTTCCTTCTTTACAATTCTGCATTACATCTTTAAAATCAGCATCATGCACATATTGATCTTTGATGGTCTCCAAACCAAATATTTTGAAGTCAAGTTGTGAAAGCATAGTATAGCGACGAGACAATGCATCAGTAATAACATTTTCTTTTCCCTTCTTGTGTTTAATGACATAAGGAAAGTCTCAATGAATTCAACCCATTTAGCATGTCTACAATTCAGTTTAGCTTGACTTTTAATATGTTTCAAAGATTCATGATCAGAATGTATAACAAATTCTTTGGGCCATAAATAATGTTGCCATGTTTCTAAAGTCCCAACAAAAGCATATAATTCTTTATCATAAGTAGAATAATTCAGACTAGGCCCACTCAATTTTTCAGAAAAGTATGCAACAGGTTTGCCATCTTGTAATAACACACCTCCTAATCCAATTCCACTAGCATCACATTCAAGCTCAAAAGTCTTATTAAAATCAGGAAGTTGGAGTAAAGGAGCATGTGTCAACTTATCTTTCAATACCGTGAAGGCTTCTTCCTGTGCGGTACCCCAAACAAAATGATGCAGAGCATCCTTCCATCATCCCCATGGACTCTACAACAACACATCAAGCACCACGTGGACCCATGACAAGAGCTAGAGCACGTGCAATGGAAACCGAGGTGAACTCCTTCCTACTTGACATGCATAAGGGCACAAATGGTACTTGGTTGTTGCCTTGATAAAATACTCTATGCCTCATTAGGTACGAGGAGGAACAACACCAAGAAGCTTAGGAGCATCCCCAAGGAGGAGGAGGAAGACCACCCCAAGGCCACGGGGAGCAAGACGGAGCGCGACAGCAGCAACACTGGAAGTCCCAGGTGACCCCATGCGCATGGGCCCCCGAGACCCCGTGCCCACGGACTATCCAGGAAGTTGGCGCTGGGGCAACCCATGCACACGGGCGTGTACCGTGCCCACGGGCCCAACTAACCCTGTGTACACGGGCTCTCTAGGATGGACGGCTGTGATCACCTGTTGGAGCTCCTCTTCATCCACTTCGACCCCAATCCTATATATTCCGTACCCAGGGTTATGTTTAGGGTTAGAAAAGTATTAGATGAGATATTTGTGAGCTTTGCTCCTTCTACCTTCCCTCTTGTGGATCAAAACCCCTTTAGGGAAGAATCCTTGTGGATTTCAAAACCATCCATAAGGAGAGGACTACCTTCAAGTCCTCATCTCTTAGGAGTGAGAAGAACTCTACTATTGTATCTTTCCTTTGATTCTGTTTGTGAACTTGTGGATCTTGTGTTGCTACTCTAGTGGATGTTTAATTGGGTATTGTTGGAGTGATTTTCCTCTTTATGTTATTGGTGTTCATCTCCCTTTTCCCCCTCCAGGTGTGAAAAGATCCATCTTAGGGTTTCACCCTACAACATCTTGGTATCATGAGCAAAGTTGATTCACATCTTGGAGTCCCTCCTCTACTTCCTAGCTTGATTTTATTGTTTTTCGTCCTAATCCGACAATCCCCACAAAAATAGCCCAATTTTTTTCTTGCAATTTGTTGATCTTGTGAGATTTGGTTGTTTTGATCCACAAATTTGGTGTTTGGCAAGTGGATCAACCCCCATACCACCTTCCCCACCTTTCAACCCATCAAATTTGGCCTCAAATTGGGAAATACCCACGAATCCAGAGCAGTTTGGCCGCTCACAGAGGGCCCCGTGCACATGGGACCCCGTCCACACGGGCCTCACTTACTCCGTGCGCATGGACCTTCCAGAGCACTTCGGCCATGTTCGGTTTTCCATCATTTTGACACCCCACCACCACTTGTGTTCTTCCGCAATGTTTCTCGTGGTTGTTTGAGTTTTGCGTTGCGGTTTCTCTCGTGTCCTAAGGTGTTTCGGCTACTTAGGCGTGATTTGACGTCATCATCACCGTCACTCATCATAGACTCGGACTCCCCATCGACTTCGACCATTCCGTTGACATATCAACCGTAAGCAAGCATGGTAACCTCGACGACTCCTTTGTGCTATCCTTGCCATTACCTTGATAGCTTCGAGCAGCTTTTGCGTACCTTACCCATCGAGACTAGCTTGTTGAGTATTGTCGAGCCACGCCTTAGTGCACCATTAGTGTTACGTCCCTCCCATGCATATACTACTTGTTATTCCGCATTGTGGCTCATATATGAAGCATTGTGGCATAGTAAAAAAAGCTTTTAAGCAAAAGAGAAGAGAAGCAAGAGCTTGTGAGAAATAGCATTAGCCACTTTACCTAGTTCATCATCTTGGTTCATGATGAGGACATCAATACAATTGTTACACCCACAGCCCCTGCTGCTATACATACTGGACCAATTACTAGAGCTCGTGCACACCAACTAAATTACCAGGTACTTTCGTTTCTTGGTAATGATTCTAATGTTCATGAGAATATGATGCTGCCTAAATTGGATACATTTGTTTTGCTTACAAATGAAGGGCCTAGCTTGGAGAAGGATGAACATTGGAGCAAGAACAAGCATGGAGATGATGGCATGCGCAAGGGAAACAAGAACGGAGTTACAAGTGATGATTTCAGGACTTTGAAGCCACCATAATGGGTGCATGAAGCCTTGGACGAAATATACAAGACGCCACTTCATAAATTTCGTCCCGAGGCTATTTTAGGTGCTGCGTCACCTTATTATTGGGCCAGGCCCATGTAATTTCGAAATACATAAGTATAGGCTATTTTTAGAGT
>NC_057803.1:250550259-250551121 GCF_018294505.1 Triticum aestivum
TAAGATGAAAGCTTTATTGATCAAGGTGGGGTTCTGTGACGCCTTTGTCTGGTCGTTGAACACAAACGAAGTACGCGAAGTTGCAGCTATGGCGAACTTTTAATCTAAACAAAACCCCCAAAGTCTAAACGATGCCCTAAGGGCTGTATATATGGAGGAAGAGGGGGGGAATTTCGTGGCCCTTGGTGGAGGGGTCCGAAATCAACCCTATCTCTTGTTTCCCCACACATACGGACTCTAAAAATAGCCTATACTTATGTATTTCGAAATTACATGGGCCTGGCCCAATAATAAGGTGACGCAGCACCTAAAATAGCCTCGGAACGAAATTTATGAAGTGGCATCTTGTATATTTCGTCCAAGGCTTCATGCACCCATTATGGTGGCTTCAAAGTCCTGAAATCATCACTTGTAACTCCGTTCTTGTTCCCCTTGCGCATGCCATCATCTCCATGCTTGTTCTTGCTCCAATGTTCATCCTTCTCCAAGCTAGGCCCTTCATTTGTAAACAAAACAAATGTATCCAATTTAGGCAGCATCATATTCTCATGAACATTAGAATCATTACCAAGAAACGAAAGTACCTGGTAATTTAGTTGGCGTGCACGAGCTCTAGTAATTGGTCCAGTATGTATAGCAGCAGGGGCTGTGGGTGTAACAATTGTATTGATGTCCTCATCAGTATGGTAGCAAAAAGGGTCAGCAATAATCAATTCAGAGATGCAAAGTTGAATAAACGCTCAACGACGGTACTGTGCTGGTCCTAGGCTAGACTGTGCTAGAGACGCGAGCCTAGAACACCAACAAAATCACGGCGCGGCACGTAAACAAGGGAAAAGCACACTCTGAATTTTTTTTTTTG